>NW_024714909.1:0-7906 GCF_018991925.1 Homarus americanus
GACGGGCGAGGTCATCTTGACAGAAGAGGGAGCAACGCCCGTAGTCTACGTGAACGAAGGTGATGAAAGAGTTGATATCCCTCGGTCATGACACGCTTTCAGGCATTAATTTACGTTTTCAGGCGAGAGTAAACGACGCCGGGCGGGGCGGCTGACCTGATCAGAAGTTGCCAGCTCGTCAACTTGTTAGGCTCAGCGACGCTGGATAGCAGAGACGGGAGATCACATCCGTGGGAACTTCAGGCGTGTAGTGGTAACGGTCTGGCTGTGGGGTGGGGTTTCTCCAGCGGAGCTCTAGTGATAAGTTACGGTCATAATGGGCTTACGCATGACCTGCCTTGTTCACGCCACGCATGTGGAATTACGGTCTTGCAGGACTTGAGTCGCGACGATAACACTGCCATCAGGATAACCGTTCCCACGCTTTAGATGCAGGCCATAGACTGCGTCGGGAGTAAGTGCGATTGCGGCCATCTATTGATATCTGTTGTGGGCGTACGAGCGTGTTTGTCACTGACGGCACTTTGATCTTGTCCCTGGTGGTGTTTGTGTGTGTGTAGGTAGGTGATGTGTGTGTGTGTGTGTGTGTGTGTGTGTGTGGGTAGGAGGTGATGGTGTGTGTGTAGGTGGTATGTGTGTAGGTGGTGTGTGTGTGTGTGTGTGTGTGTGTGTGTGTGTGTGTGTGTGGGAGGAGGGGGGGTGTGTGTGTGTGTAGGTGGTGTGTGTAGGTGGTGTGTGTGTGTGTGTGTGTGTGTGTGTGTGTGTGTGTGTGTGTGTGTGTGTGTGTGTGTGTGTGTGTGTGTGTGTGTGGTGTGTGTGTGTGTGTGTGTGTGGGTAGGTGATGTGTGTGTGTGTGTGTGTGTGTGTGTGTGTGTGTGTGTGTGTGTGGTGTAGGTGATGTGTGTGTGTGTGTGTGTGTGTGTGTGTGTGTGTAGGTAGGTGATGTGTGTGTGTGTGTGTGTGTGTGTGTAGGAGGTGATGTGTGTGTGTGTGTAGGTAGGTAGGTAGGTGATGGTGTGTGTGTGTGTGTGTGTGTGTGTGTCAGAAGGTGATGTGTGTGTAGGTGGTGTGTGCAGAAGGTGATGTGTGTGTGTGTGTGTAGGTGGGTGGTGGATTTGATTTGATTTTGTTGCCATAGCGGTTATTTGACAGCAATTCCCCACACACATCTGCAGATGGTAGCAAAAGATTACAGGAGTAGGTTGATGAAGGGTCATAATAATTAACCCCGTTGTCGTGATATTATGGCACTGGAATGTTTTCATAATAGCATTTCATTTATACATTATTTGTTTAGTTCTATAAGACAAGGGTAACTTTATTCATTAAATGCGTGAGTACAGGCGTGAGGTGAAGAAGTCTGGCCTCCACTTAAGGGTTCACATTTACGTGAGAGGGCCTGCCATTACTGCGTATTTGGTTCAAGAGAAACTGACATAGTTGGCTATGCAAAAAGTGGACAATCTTAATATGTCGGCTATCTTGCTATTAGGAGATGAAGTGTTGGTGCCATTTCACACACAGTGTGTTGGACCTGTCCTTTGAAGTTGTCTTCTATTCAATAATAGTCGAGATCGGTAGCCAAGGTAAAAAATACATGCACACACACTTTACATTTAGTTTGTTTACATCTGCTTGAGGAAATATACTGCCAAAGGTAATTTATATCTAACCTTAATTCATGGTTACAAATATCTTGTAACCCAGTGATCTTGTTACTGTTCCATACAATACGTTTCCACTTGGATACATCATCATGGTAACTATGGATCGACTAGCGCCCGTTTGCACTAGTCTACTTTTGCGTCAAACCTCATCAATAAGTTCTTTCCTACCTCCACAGCTTTAAGGGTTCTTTTGACAAGACCCAATTGTATTTAACGGTGTTCTTTGTTAGACGCGAGTTTAAGAGGGCGTCAACCTGCCGCGTTTCCTTATGAGGCCTATGTGGGAGAGGATCCACAATAGCTTGGACTTTTGACACCCCGGTCAACAAGGCACGCATATTTGTGCCTGGCTTTATACGCGAGCGTGAC
This sequence comes from Homarus americanus, assembly GCF_018991925.1. NCBI lineage: Eukaryota > Metazoa > Arthropoda > Malacostraca > Decapoda > Nephropidae > Homarus > Homarus americanus. The sequence continues at coordinate 2,037 of NW_024714909.1, forward strand.
AACCTGAGTCGAGGTGCTGGCGCGTAGTGAGGATAGAGAGTCAGTGATGATGAGAGACTGTCAGTAACAGTGGTTTCAATGAATTTACAGTCAGTGAGTATGGCAACCAATTCAGTTTGTAGAGTGGGATGCCCAGATGTTAATTCCTAACTCTTTTCTCAATTATATTACCGTCAGGATGAGTCACAACAATAGCATCTCCAGCCCTCCCCACAGGCGGCAGGCAGAGATTATCAGGCGTAGATGGTCTGCATATTATCACTGGGGTCTGTAGAGGTGTGTTCAAGAGCTCAATTTGGCAGTGTGTTGAGATAAATGGTTTACAATTTTTAGGCGACATGTTTGTGTCGGATATTGAAGGGAACTGCCAGGTGGCAGGAAGCGCTGTTGTGTCTCAACTTGTGTAGTGTCTGAACTAAACATTCTTCATATGTAATAGAAGTTGATCCATTTTAGACTCAGTAGTCTCATGGTAAGTTACATATTCTGAAAATTTTACGGGGAAACAATAAGGCCCAGATCACCAATGGCATTTCAGGCCACTGCGAGGTTGACTTCAATTATTCTATCTTAACACTAGGGTATACTCTGTTCTTCCCCTGGTTATTGGCAATTTTAGTGCTCATGAGACATCCTAGATAATTTCTGAGTGGCTTTTATTTTGGCCTTTCTCGAGCTTGTCAACGCCTTTCCTGCAACGAGAATGACCATAGGGCTGGTGTGTGGTAATTTATCAGAGATCTATAGCTTGTACATTGTTTAACAATTTCTAATATTAGCACCATAGTGTGGCCACCCTGTTGGCACTTCTAAGAGGTCTCAGTCTGTCATTACATTGGCGGGGTTAGCTGTTGTATGGGAAATAAGGACGAAACACTCAAGATATTTAAAAGAAGCCCATAGTCAATAGTGTTATTACCTATCTTGAACTTGGCGGGGGCCGCGTTTATGGCTACCAGCTTATTTGTTGAACACCTTTAGTTTTCTCAGTGGAGATAAGACCGAGGTTCTCAAGCAGGCTGCGTATAACATGGTTCAGGGTGGTTTATTTCACGATGAGTTTAGTATATAAGAATATCACTGTGCATAAAGTGATAGAGATATTGCCAGTTATATTAGATTAAATAATGCATTCATAATAACATTGAACAAAAGTGGGGCTAAGTATCTAACCTTGAGGCGCCTTGCTGCATGCTATCTTTAACTTCACTTTTGTAACCCTGAAACAGTGTAGCAGCCCTTCTTGTTGGTTAGGTAAATCATCTCTATCCAGTGTAACAGCCTACCTCCTATATCCATTTTGGCTAGTTCAGTACAATAACATCAGGCGTCTATTACAATATCAAATGCAGTAGGGTCAAGAAATGTGGCTTATTCAGCCATCTACCAAGCGCATGCTGAAATGTGGTGATGCAATTATGTACACCCTACTAAGGGCAGGAAGCCATTTATGTTAGGAGACATGTGTTCTCTGATTCTATATAAGAAGCCCACAAGAAACTATCCACTCAAAGGTTTTACAGACAAGGACAGGGGACGAAAAGCAATGGAAGAAACTGAGCCGGTACAGCAACAATAACAAGGGCTTACGATGGGTAGCTGGCCCTCGGCATGACCTCTATATTGCACAATACCAACAATGGATTGGCTCCGGCACGCCTTAGTAGTCTAACGATGTTGTAGGTGACCTGCCTCCAGGCAATTTACCTCGGCGAGGGCGGCTCAAGTTCTCACTTAGTATATGGAACATCGCTAATTTCATCGTGTTGTTTGCCCAGCATAAAGCTAATAAGATTACTTCTCTCTGCTAAGACTTCTTGCATCAAGGAGTCCCCGAGTTCTAGCTTGCAACATGTCAGGTTGACACATGAGCCCACTTTACATAGTCTATTCTGACTTTTGCACAGGGTTTGACAGCATTTATCTACTGTTTTTACCTCTGGATTGTGGTGTGTCTGTAGGTGGTGTGTGTGTCTGTAAAATGAAGGTGATGTGTGTGTGTGTGTGTGTGTGTGTGTGTGTGTGTGTGTGTGTGTGTGTGTGTGTGTGTGTGTGTGTGTGTGTGTGTGTGTGTGTGTGTGTGTGTGTGTGTGTGTGTGTAAAGTGTATGCAGGCATGGTGTGAGGTGTGTGTGTGTGTGTGTGTGTGTGTGTGTGTGTGTGTGTGTGTGTGTGTGTGTGTGTAGGTGGTGTGTGTGTGTATGTATTCAGAGGTGTGTGTGTGGGTGTGTGTGTGTGTGTGTGTGTGTGTGTGTGTGTGTGTGTGTGTGTGTGTGTGTGTGTGTGTGTGTATGGCGTGTGTGTGGCTGGTGAACTAGGTGTGTGTAGGTGGTGTGTGTCTGTAGGTGTGTGTGTATGTGTGTGTGTGTAGGTGGTGTGTATGTGTGTGTGTAGGTGGTGTGTATGTGTGTGAAGCAGCAGCGATAACAGGTGGTATGTGTCTGTAGGTGGTGTGTGTGTCTGTAGGTAGTGTGTGTTTGTAGGTGGTGTGTGTGTGTGTGGTGTTTGTTTGTGGTTGGTGTGTGTGTGTCAGGTGGTGTGTGTGTCTGTGGGTCCGTGTGTGTCTGTGGGTGGTCTGTGGGTGGTGTGTGTGTGTGTTGTGGGTGGTGTGTGTGTCTGTGGGTCGGGTGTGTGTCTGTGGGTTGTGTGTCTGTTAGGTGGTGTGTGTGTTTGTGGGTGGTGTGTGTGTCTTGTGGGTGGTGTGTGTCTGTGGGTGTGGTGTGTGTGTGTGGTGGGTGTGTGTGTGTGGGTGGTGTGTGTGTGGTGTGTGTGTGGGGTGGTTGTGTGTGTGTAGGTGGTGTGTGTGTGTGTGTAGGTTGTGTGTGTGTGTAGGTGGTGTGTGTGTGTGTGTGTGGTGTGTGTGTGTGTGTGTGGGTGGTGTGTGTGTGTGTGGGTGGTGTTTGTGTGTGTAGGTGGTGTGTGTTGTGTGTGGGTGGTGTGTGTTAGTTGGTTGTGTGTGTGTGGTGTGTGTAGTTGGTTGTGTGGGTGGTGTTGTTGTTAGTTGGTTGGTGTTGGTCTGTGGGTGTGTGTGTGGGTGGTTGTTGTGTGGGTGGTGTGTGTGTGTGTGGGTGGGTTGTTGTGTGGGGTGGTGTGTGTGTGGGTGGTTGTTGTGGGTGGTTGTGTCTGTGGGTGGTGTGTGTGTGTGTAGGTGGTTGTGTGTCTGTGGGTGTGTGTGTGTGTAGGTGGTGTGTGTGTGTGTGGTGTGTGTGTCTGTAGGTGGTGTGTGTGTGTCTGTTGGTGTGTGTGTGTCTGGTGGGTTGTGTGTGTGTGGGTGTGTCGTGGTTGGTGTGTGTCTGTGGGTGGTGTTGGTTGGTTGTGGTGTGTTGGTGTTGTTGTCTGTAGGTTGTGTGTTGTCTGTGGAGGTGGTGTGTCTGGGTTGGTGTGTCTGTAGGTGGTGTTGTCTGGGTGGTGTGTGTGTCTGTGGGTGGGTGTGTGTGGTTGGTTGTGTGTGTGTGGGTGTGTGTGTGTGTGGGTGGTGTGTGTGTCTGTAGGTGGTGTGTCTGTGGGTGGTGTGTGTCTGTGGGTGGTTGTGTGTGTGTGTTGGTTGTGTGTGTGTGGTTGTGTGTGGGTTGGTTGGTGTGTGTGTGGTTGGGTTGGTTGTGTGTGGGGTTGTGGGTTGGTTGTTGTTAGGTGGTTGGTTGTGTGTAGGTTGGTTGTGTGTGTTGTGTGTTGTGTGTGTGTGTGTGTGTGTGTGAACAATTGACGGTTTATTGAAAGTTCTGCAGCCAAGGCTAAAATATACATTGGACATAAATGACATTTCATAATTGGTGGTTAACAAAGCCTTCAGAAAGGAAAGAACATAGTGAACATGTAGGTGAATACGTGTGTGTGGCTGGTGTGTGTGTGTGTGTGGGTGGTGTGTCTGTCTGTGGTGGTGCGTGTCTGTCTGTGGGTGGTGTGTTTGTGGTGGTGTGTCTGTGGGTGGTGTGTGTGTGTGGGTGTGTGTCTGTGGTGTGTGTGTGTGTGGGTGTGTGTGTGTGTGTGGGTGTGTGTGTGTTGGTGTCTGTGGGTGGTGTGTGTGTGTGGGTGGTGTGTGTGTGCCTGGGTGGTGTGTGTGTGTGGGTGGTGTGTGTGTCTGTGTGGGTGGTGTCTGTGGGTGGTGTGTGTCTAGGTGGTGCGCGTGTGTGTGTGGGTGTTGTGTGTGTGTGTGTGGCTGGTGTGTGTGTGTGTGTGGGTGGTGTGTGTGTGTGTGGGTGGTGTGTGTGTGTAGGTGGGGTGTGTGGGTTGGTGGTGTGTGTGTGGTGTGTGTGGTGGTTGTGTGTGTGTGTTGGTTGGTGTGTGGTTGGTGGGTGTGTGGGTTGGTTGTGGGTTGGTGTGTGGGTGGTGTCTGTGGGTGGTTGGTGTCTTGGTTGTGTGTCTCGGGTTGGTTGTGTGTCTGTGGGTGGTTGTGTCTGTAGTGGTTGACGTGTGGGTGTGTGTGTGTGGTGGTTGTGTCTGGGTTGGTTGCTGTGGGTGTGTGTGTCTGTGGGTTGTGTGTCTGTGGGTGTGTGTGTCTGCAGGTGGGTTGGTGTTGTCTGTAGGTGGTGTGTGTGTGTCTGTAGGTGGTGTGTGTGTCTGTGGTGGTGTGTCTCTGTGGTGGTGTGTGTGTGTCTGTGGGTGGTGTGTGTGTGTGTGGTTGTGTGTGGGTGTGTGTGTCTGTGGTGTGTGGGTGTGTTGTCTGTGGGTGTGTGTCTGTGGGTGTGTGTCTGTGGGTGTGTGTGTCTGAGGTGTGTTGGGGTGGTTGTGTGTGTGTGTCTGTGGGTGGTGTGTGTGTCTGTGGTGGTGTGTGTGTCTGTGGGTGGTGTGTCTCTGTGGGTGGTGTGTGTGTGTCTGTGGGTGGTGTGTCTCTGTGGGTGGTGTGTGTGTGTGTGAGGTGGTGTGTGTCTCTGTGGGTGGTGTGTGTGGTCTGTGGTGTGTGTGTCTGTGGGTGGTGTGTGTGTCGTAGGTGGTGTGTGTTTCTTAGGTGGTGTGAGTGTGTGTCTCAGGTGGTGTGTGTGTCTGTGTGTGTGTCTGTGGGTGGTGTGTGTGTGTCTGTGGGTGGTGTGGGTGTCTCTGTGGGTGTGTGTGTGTTGGTTGGTGTGTGTCTGTGGGTGTGTGTGTCTGTGGGTGGTGTGTGTCTGTGGGTGTGTGTTTCTGTGGGTGGTGTGTGTCTCGTAGGTGGTGTGGTGTGTCTGTGGGTGGTGTGGAGTGTTCTGTGGGTGGTGTGTGTCTCTGTGGGTGGTGTGGGTGTGTCTGCAGGTGTTGTGTGTGTCTGTGGGGTGTGTGTGTCTGTAGGTGGTGTTGTGTCTGTGGGTGTGTGTCTGTGGAGTTGGTGTGTGTGTCTGTGGGTGGTGTGTCTCTGTGGGTGGTGTGTGTCTCTGTGGGTGGTGTGTGTGTCTGTAGGTGGTGTGAGTGTCTCTGTGGGTGGTGTGTGTCTGGTGGTGTGTGTCTCTGTGGGTGGTGTGTGTCTCTGTGGGTGGTGTGTGTGTTTCTGTGGGTTGTTGTGTGTCTCTGTGGGTGGTGTGTGTGTCTGTAGGTGGTGTGTGTGTCTGTGGGTGGTTGTGGGGTGTCTCTGTGGGTGGTGTGTGTGTCTGTGGTGTGTGTTTCTGTAGGTGGTGTGTGTGTCTCTGTAGGTGGTGTGTCTCTCAGGTGGGTGTGTGTGTTTCTGTGGGTGGTGTGTGTCTCTGTAGGTGGTGTGTGTGTGTGTGTGTCTGTGGGTGTGTGTGTCTGTAGGTGGTGTGTGTGTCTGTAGGTGGTGTGTGTATCTGTGGGTGGTGTGTCTGTAGGTGATGTGTGTGTCTGTAGGTGGTGTGTGTCTGTGGTGGTGCGTGTATGGAGGTTGTATGGTGGGTGTATGTGGGGACAGACAGACAGACAGACAGGTCAGTGGTGTGGTGTAGGTGAGGACAG
>NW_024714910.1:0-6677 GCF_018991925.1 Homarus americanus
CTCCACTTTTTGCGACACAATACGTACATTGTAGTAAAACTAGTATCTTAACTTTATGATGGTATGCACACACATAATACAGAAAAGAAATATCAATAATATTAGGTTTTTTAACACTTACGTTAGTAGAAAAGATGGCTGGGCAGACGGCAGATTATTGGCCCTCACCTGTATCACTATCCACCACAGAGGCTTGCAGGGCCTCTTTGTCAAACCCCTCAAAGTCCATATCCTCACTATCACTATCACTATCCCTGGCTTGGGCCGACTGTGGTGGGTGAAGAACTCGGTAATGCTTCGATGACTGGACGACCTCGTGCGCACCCTGCCCGCGCCGCTTCCCGCGTAAATGACCAAATTTACCGCGTAATTAAAGAATTTCATTCTGGCAAGGCACCGCGTAAACGACCAAACGCGTAAACCAAACCCGCGTAAATCCAGACTCGACTGTATTTATGTCATGGTCACATTGACTGTTAGTCTGTTTTAACACTAATGATTCTCATTAAACTCTACGACCACAAAACACACGAGTGGGTTAGCCGTCCCCGAGAAGACGTGTTTTTCGCCGTCGACGCTTCGACTCGCGATCCCTCCCGGTAAGTCCCGCCTTCGAACGCAGTTGTTAATACGTTTTTTCCAATCTCTCCTGACAAGCTCAATCTTGATTAGTCTGTCTAAATCAACTTTAGTAATTCGCCAGACCTTTGTCAACTGAGGGTCATACTTGAATGAGTAACAGTCGAGTTGTTGCACGAGTAGCGATCGCTGGCAACTCGGGGGTATATTACCACGGGGGAGAGGGAGAGAGCGTCCCGTGACGTCCTCTCCCGTTTGTTCCCAGGTATGTAGCGGTGTTTTATAGCCATTCAGTTTGATTCAGTCAATTGTAGTGAATATCAATGTTCATGCTTTAACAGTGGAATTGTCATTCACCCAGTGTAAAAAAGTAATATAAAGTAAATGTCGTCTGACGTTGCGAGACGAAAGATTTGTTTTGTGTTGTCATCGTGCTTCCCAGTCCTGTGACGTCCTCTCCCGTTTGTTCCCAGATTCCAGGGTGGGCTTATTTGAACACCCCATCGGCTGCTGAGCCGGTGGGTAACCAGCAGGGATCAATATATGCATCGGTCGGTGATTCGACATGATTAACTTACTACAGATCAACATCGCGGGGCTGGACCCCAGACGCTCGCCACGTGTCGACCGCGACGGTAGTCGTCAGTTGTTAGAGGCGCCGGTGCTATACCCTGGGACATGCTTTGGAGTTATGGTCCACAATGTGGTTGTATGTGTTTGCTAATAATTATCCCATGTTGGGTAATGGACCCATGTATTTGCTGGTTTCAGTATTAACATGTTGTGTGTTTTGAGTGCATCTCATATGCCCTACCAACAGTTAGTGTGAAATACCATATGTAAGTTGGCCATGTATGTAATGAAATGTATCACCAGTAATGTGGGTGAAGTAAGTACCTACTGGGATTGGCAGTTAAGAGGAGCCAAGGAGTTGTCATGTGTCTATATGTAATGTGAGTAAAGTCAAGGAATTGATCCTTGTAACTGTAACGTAATGTAACACCAGTAAGGTTGTGTGCAGTAAGAGTGTAGGATCTGAGTAACTTGCAGAGGAGTGAAAATAAGTAAATAAGAAATACTCAGTCTGCAATAAGCCCAGGAGTGAGCCTGGTAGTTATATGTTAATGATATATTTTTCCCCACTTTGATTCAATATTAATAAACTTGTTCTTTGAGTATTTTAGGAGTATTCATTTCTCCCACAGCAGTTACCTTTATTTCCGTCCAAGTGACATGATACCAGAGGCCACCAACCCATACTACATTTGGGTATGTGTGTGGTGTGTCTTGGCATTGAAACTTGGCTTGACAGAATGTGGCTCTGGTAATTAGCACTTATTTTATATTGAATCATCTGTTTTGTCATGTTTGCTGCTCGCTCTCCCAGGTACCTGAATTTGGCAGTAAGAGGCCCACCTAGTTTATAGAAGAGGATATGAATGAAAGATTATGAATACTATCTTAACGCCGCAGCAGAAGAGAAAATGAAAGTACTGCATTGTAGTCGCAGGCCAATGTGTTGTCTACACTCCCTAACGCTCCATCAAACAACTTTATCTCTTCTGTTAAACGATCAGGTAAATCCGATAGCAGCTCTTATCTATATAAAAGATAATATAGCAAAGAATAATTATATAATATTCGTATTATTTGGTTGGATATTTTGCCTTAGTTTTTCATACCTAACAGTTGATTTACGTCAATTTTAGTTTACCTTGTAAGAATGAATAATCGGCAGTTTTGTTAATAATTATTACTTTGTATCATTTCTTTTCGGGTTAATACTAATCTAATTGCACTGTGAAGATGGATTTGTATATATTGGAATTGAAATATAAGAAAATATTCACTACGGCTGCGAGTTACTTTGCTCACATAAGTATCCCAAAGTCTGACAGGTAAAGGGTCCACACTTACCCCACCCCCAAGTCGTTTTAGATTATTAATTTATATCACCTGTTTAATTAGTAATTTATATATATGGTGAATTAGTCAAATTTATATTAACTATAAACTGTTAAGTTGGCAGGAAAAGTATATTATATGTAATAATACTTGGAGAGTTATATAATGGAATAAATGTTCCTCACCACAATCCTTCTCTCAGTGGCATCATTACAATCACTCCCTCAGTAGCACCATTACAATCATTCAGTAGCACCATTGCAATCACTCCCTCAGTAGCACCACCACCATCACTTCCTCAGTAGCACCACCACAATCACTTCCTCAGTAGCACCACCACAATCACTTCCTCAGTAGCACCACCACAATCACTCCCTCAGTAGCACCACCGCAATCACTCCCTCAGTAACACCACCACAATCACTTCCTCAGTAGCACCACCGCAATCACTTCCTCAGGAACACCATAATCATTTTCCCAGTAGCACCACCACAAACACTTTTCTGACAGTACCACCGCAATCACTTTTCCGGTAACACCACCACAATCATTTTCTCGTTAGCACCACCACAATCATTTCCAAGTAGCACCACCACAATCACTTTCCCAGTAGCACCACCACAACTACTTTTCCGGCAGTACCACAGTCACTTTCCTGATACCACCACCCTTGTTTGACTAACCTTAAACACACAACATTGGCAAGACAAGACTCACCTCTCTCCTCTCGCCCTTCGTCCACCTCAAGCCACTAAACATAAGAACATAAGAATGGTGGAAACTGCAGCGGGCCTATTGGCCCATACTGGGCAGTCCCGTTTACACCCAACCCCTATTGCACATAATTATAAGCATCCAACCTATGTTTGAAGCTATTCAGCGTATTCGAGTTAATGATGATATTTAGTAACTTGTTCCATTCATCCACTACTCTGTTTCCAAACCAGTGTTTACCTATTTCGCGCCTAAATCTAAATTTGTCTAATTTAAAACCATTGTTACGAGTTTGCTCCTGGTTGGATAGTTTGAGTACCTTTGTAATGTCCCCTTTGTTTAGCTCTGACTTCCATTTATACACCTCTATCAGGTCGCCCCTCACTCTATGTCTCTCGAGGGAGTGCAAATAAGATGCTTTAACCTGCCTCTATACTCAAGGTTCCTAATGCCCGGGATTAGTCTTGTCCTTCTCCTCTTAATTCTTTCTAAGGATTCTATATCCATTCTGTAATACGGTGACCAGAACTGAACTGCACAATCCAGGTGTGGTCTCACAAGCGCAAGATACAGTAACTAGTCTTGTAACTAACACACCTTTGTGTAAGAACCCAAGTACTTTATTAGCTTTGTTACAAGGAAAAACACATTGTTTACTTGGCTTAAGGTTCCTACTTATCATTACTCCTAAATCTCTCTCGCAGTCGGATTTCTCTAGGGCATCGTTGTTCATCTGGTTTCTCTGTTTACATCTCCTATACTGAGTACTTTACATTTGTCCACGTTGAATTTCATCTGCCATTTTTCAGACCATTCGAAAAATTTGTTTAGATCTTCCTGTAGTTTTGCGGAGTCCTCGTCAGATTTAATAACACGTCCTATTTTAGTGTCGTCGGCAAATTTCTTTATGTTGCTGTCTATGCCGATATCTATGTCGTTTATGTATATAATAAATAATAATGGTCCAAGTACTGAGCCTTGGGGAACTCCACTAGCGACGTTGCTCCAATGGGATTTGGTGCCGTTAATGCTCACTCGCTGTTTCCTGTCCTGTAACCACGCCCTAACCTATTTAAGGATATTACCTTTGATGCCATGTGCTTCTACCTTTCTAATTAGTCTTTCGTAGAGAACTCTGTCAAGCTTTATGCATCGAGACCTGCCACTCATAATTGTGCCCTGCGTCACCGATTCAAAATTGACCAAAAAAATATTGTGGGTAATTGAAACATGAATGCCGCTTGGCAAGCCATGCTGGGAATCGTTGATCAATCTGTGCTTCTCCAGGTGATTTCGAAGAGAGTTTGAAATGATTGCTTCCAGTAATTTGCCTACTATTGATGTTTGACTGATTGGGCGGTTGTTAGAGGATAGTGATCTATCCCCCTTCTTGAAAATCGGTATTACATTCGCTATCCTCCAGGATTCTGGTACTACACCTGTCTTTAAGGACATGTTAAACAACTTTGCTAAGGGCATACAAAGTTCTTCCTCACATTCCTTTAATACTCTGTCAAATATCTCATCGGGACCAGGTGACTTATTAGGCTTTAGTTTGTCTATTTGCTTACTAACATCGTTACTAGTCACTATTATCTCACTTAATTTGTTTTCTTCACTATCTCTGAATAGAGTCGGTGCCTCCGGTATCATGTTTAAATTTTCGGTGGTGAAAACTGTTGAAAAATATTTATTCAGATTATTGCTCATTTCTGCATCGTTATCGGTTAGCTCGCCGGTATCCGACCGTATTGGTCCAATCTTTTCTCGTGTTTTAGTTTGATACATTTGGTAGAATCCTTTGGTGGTTTGTCTTCGCCTCCCTTGCTATCCTTTCCTCATTATTCCTCTCAGCTTTCCTTATCTCGGTTTTAACCCTACTCGCCAATACCTTATAATAATCCCGGAGGGAAATTTCACCACGATTTATCCTTCTACCTATAGCCTTCCTTTGGCCAATGATGTTCTTTAAATAATTATTAATCCATTTAGGGTCATTGTTGTCTGATCTGAGTTTTTTATATGGTATGTTCTGCCTTTGTGCACTAACTAACTCGTTATTTAAATTGTTGTGGGCTCAAACGTCTCAGTCTGGGTGTCAGAGTCACAGTCTCGACTTGTCCAGTCTCCTGACCAGTGCTTCTCTGTGGAGTACGTGGTAAGTCTCACCTCTTGCTTGAAAGTCCTCTGCTCACCTAGCTTGCAACAACACACCTATGCCTCACCAAACTGTCCAAGTTGCCCTTCTGAAATCTGAGACTTTGGTAAAATTTTTCCTTCGTCTGCATCTAACTGGAAATCTAATTTCTTTGTGTCTACTGTTTTTAGCTCGTTCCTACCTCGGCTTGTTGCTAATGAGAGTTTTTTCTCTATTCGGCAATTCATCAGTACTCAATATTGCGGTGTGAGTTCAAGGTTACATGTATTTGACTTTAGAAGCAATTACTGGATCGTTTAGAAAATCCTCCGATTCCGAGTTACCCGTAAGGTCGGTCCAATCTAGTTGGCCAAGGTTAAAGTCGCCCACTATACAGACTTTGTTGTGCATGGAAGCCCTGCGCATTTCATCCCAGATATGTCGCTCATTAACTCTATCAAGATTGGGAGGTCTATATATTACTCGTGTGATTATTTTTCCTTACCGTCGATTAATTCTATCCAAATTGTTTCTGTAGTCCGCTCAGTTTTCATTTCCTTATTTATTTCACACTTCGTCCAAATGATTAACTTTGATGCAAACTACCCCAATAGAGCCACTCACCCCCCCGACAACAGCCACTGCCGCCCCACCACCACCGCTCCACCACTGCAAATGCGCCACCACCACAGACCACTGACCCCCTTCAAAGCCACTGCCCCACCACCACCACTCACTGCTTCGCAACCCCACCATAGCCACACCACAGCCACTGACCTACCACCACCACTGCCGCCACACCACCACTGCCCCACCACAGCCACTGACCCACCACAACACCACTGTCCCACCAACCCCACTGCCCCACCAACCCCACTGCCCCACCACCCCCACTGACCCACTACCACTGCAACTGCCCCCACCACCACAAAACCACTGACCCCCCACCACCACTACACCACTGCCCCACCACCCCCACTGTCTCACCATCACTGCAACTGCGCCACAACGACAGCCACTGCCCCACCACAGCCACACCACTGCCGCCACAGCCCTACCACAATCACTGGCCCACCCCCACCACCACTGCCCCACCAACGCCACTGCTCCGCCACCCCACCCCATCACAACCTCACCACCACTAACCCACCGACACCACACCACCACTGCACCGTCACTGCCCCACCACCACCACCTCACCACCATCACATCCCCACCACCACCACCCCACCACCACCACTGCTCCGCCACTTACCCACCACAACCACAGCCCCACTACTGCTCCGCTACCACTGTCCCGCCACCACCACCGCTGCCCCACCGCCGCCACTGCTCCACCACC
>NW_024714911.1:0-13717 GCF_018991925.1 Homarus americanus
CTCTTGTTTTTCGTCTTCCCCGTGTCTGCTATCATTCTGTAAAGACTCTATATATGTATGTAGGTATGAGTGAGTAACAGTTGCCGGTTACAGTGATACTTCATATTCGCTGGTGTTGTACTGTATGGCTTCGGTATTTCTTAATATACAAACGGCACCGTTAGGGGATTGAGGTATTTAAAAACCAGCCTACATTACTTATATATAGAAATAGATAATGTGGCTTGGACAATAATGACGACTACTCTCTCCTACCTAACCCAAACAAGGGCTTTTCGAAAGTATACATTAGACACAATTGACTTAGTACATACATTGGTGGTTTAACAAAAGCCCTCATTAGAGAAAGGTGAAGGAGCACACAGTGAACATACAGATTAATGTTTGCACGCATAGATCATGTAAGGTGAGGTGTTGAACACCAGACACGTAGTGTAGTAACTCCCTCACAGATGGCGTTATGAGGGGCCTGAGGATGTAGCAGTTACCTCACAGATGGTGTTATGAGGAACTTCACATGATGATGCTGTAGCAAAACATTCACTACGTGGTGTCGTAGCATCTTGGGGACACCACGTGGTCCACATGACTCACTCATTCAAGTGGGTGAGGTGTGGTCCCAGGCCTCTCTATCGTGGAGTCTCAGGGGAAGTATACCCGGGTACCTGGGACCTCACTGTGTGAAGGTGGTTAGCTAGCTTGGGTAAGACTCAACTGCCGAGTTGTTTTTCACTGAGTTAAGCACTGTTAACCACTATTCATCACTGGTTCCATTCCTTTGCCAAATGAGATAGTACCTTATGGCAAGAACTTGTTGATAGTCCGGTGGGGAGGAGGGTTCAGGGGAGTGAGTTGGTATCGGCCAACATATAAATAATAATAATAATAATAATTAACGGTTTATTGAAAGTGCTTGGCAGCCAGAAGGCTGAAAATATACAGTTACATATTTGGGGAATGGGTTACGAATTACAAATAATATACAAGTAACATGAGTGACACAAATAAGACATATAATAACTAACTGGGGAAAAGCTCAAACTACAGTTCTGAACTAAACAAAAATTTGACAGTGCAAGAATTAAATATTCATTTCACAGGGTGGTACACTGATTCATTAAATTATCAATCTAATTTTAATGGTTGGGACTGGGCTGTTCCTTTACAAAGATCAGTTCGTGCCGTGTAGGCTTGCGGGTGGAATTGCCATGGTGGCGTCGAAAACAATTCTCAGACTAGGGATCTCGGGTGGTAGTAGGAGCCGGTGTCGGGGATGGTGTAGAAGCTTCTTACCAAATTTGCAGATGAGGTCGTGGTGATGGTCAGTGAGAGTCTAAAGGGTCGGTCAGTGTTTTGAGCGCTTCTTGATATGTGGAGTAGGAAGGGTAGAGAATAATCTTGCATGGCCTCTTTTGCACTTTTTCTAGGTGTTTACGTTGTGTGGCATTTAGGGAAGAAGACCAGGTGAGCTTGGGAAGTATGAATGTTGTGTAAACACTGAGGAGCTCGTGTGCAGGAACACCGAGGGACTTGAGTCGGCGTAGGAGGTGGAGACAGAAACTGGAGGATTTGATAACTTCACTGACGTGTGGTTTCTAATTTAGTTTGTTGTCTATATGTATGTGTGTGTGTGTGTGTGTGTGTGTGTGTGTGTGTATATACTACTGTACTTTTTAGATCCTCCTACGCAACCTAACCTATTATAGTTAAGTATAGTAGGCTATACACTATTTTGTTAGTATGTGTTATAAAATGAAATTGCATGTTATTATTATTAATATTATTATTATTAATATTATTATTATTATTATTATTATTAGTAGTATTATTATTATTATTATTATTGTTATTATTATTACATGCTAATATAATACTAAGTTGCCCGCCAGATTTCCTCAGAGATGGGAGGAGCACATTGGCGGCGGTGTTGTTTATACTCCGCCCGATTACTGATTCCTATTCACCGAGCCAGAGCTGGCGGGCGGCGTGTTATGTGCCACGTTTTGTTTCCCATTGGGCGTACCGCTCAGCTGGGGAGTAGGAGATTTCCTAAAAAGAAAGTTTGAGTGGAGAGCACACCTTTTCCTTCACATACAGTTATCTTAGACCATCTACTAGTATAATAGTTTGCACAAAAATACTCTACTCTCTTTATAGGTTATTGTTATGTTGTTGTTTTTTTTTTTACTTCTCATCAGATTGTGCATTCAACTAATATACACTAATAGTGTGTTTATTATTATGTTTTATAGTATTATTTCGTAAAATATTGGGTAACACAATTATAGTCACTAGTATAGTCTATTATATTATTGGGGTTTATAGCAGTTTGTGGTCTAATAGTATCATGCTTTATGAGTGGTGTTCTATGTAGTGATGATTAGGCAATAAAATATGCTTTGGGTGTTTATAGCAGTTTGTGGTCTACTAGTATCATGCTTTATGTGTGGTGTTCTATGTAGTGATGATTAGGCCATAAAATATGCTTTTGGTTTATTGCTAACAAAATATACTTTGCTCTACCGCTGGAGTGCAAAACATGGTGAAACTTACATACACCGTTAATAAAGTATTGGTGGAAGAAGAAGAAGAAGTAAGAGGAAGAATTGTGGAGGGAATGAACAGTGAGACAATGTAAAGCCTCCAGGATGGCGGCAGCGTTTCTGTTATTAATATATAATAAGACAATAGGAAAATATGTTGTTGTCTCTACCTGTATTATTACCTTTGCGATAGCATGGTTAAATTTGGGGAGGACAGAGGAAGGAGCAGGAGGTTAGGAAGGGATTTGTAGTGGGAGAGATAGTGTCTGTGATCCTCGGATCACCACTCCTCGGATTATGTCAGTTCAAGTTTAGAAGCTCAATCAACTTTCCCTGATTACGAATTGGCAACCTTTCGATTTACAACAGGTACCGACTTACTGCTACAGTAGGTAGGTGAACAGGGACCAAGGGGGCTAGGAAGAGTGTCCAAACAACTTGCCTGTGTGATGTAGTCGTGGCCAGAATTAGGTTAGGATACAGACACATCTGGCTAGTTAGTAACGCTGTACCCATACCGGAACACTCAGCATGTAAACTTGGTGATACACCTTTAAAGCACTATATTATTGAATGGGACACTGTCAAAGACTTCAGGCCACCTCACTTATTGTATCTTGAACTATGTCATTACTTCATTGAGGACATTACATTCTTGCTCTTTATCCCAAATTGGCTAGCTAGCTAGCTAGCCCACACTGATTAGTCTACAATTACAATATGACTCCAATGTATGCTGCTGGTAAATGTGTACTGTCAATGAACCAGAGTGAAAATAAGGTCGCCTCCCTTGCTGCTGCTGCTGCTTCTGCGCCCTTCTAAGTCCCGTTTAAGTCCCCCACCCCAGGCCCCCGCAGTACCCCTTCACATCTACACCATTCAAAAACATTTACACTCAATTTCCACAGAGTGTTATCCTGCAAAACGTTGATGTCGTATATTTCTCTCTTTAAGTGATATCCTGTGGCTCCGAAAGGAGCCTGTTTGGTTAGGTTGTCTTGTGTGAACGAACCTTGGGTTCTTATTTCTTCTCTGTCTTCTTGGGGAGGAGCACAGCTTGGATGTTAGGAAGGACACCCCCTTGGGCAATGGTGACTCCAGACAGGAGCTTGTTCAGCTCCTCGTCATTGCGAATGGCAAGCTGAAGATGACGCGGGATAATGCAGGTCTTCTTGTTGTCGCGGGCGGCGTTACCGGCCAGCTCGAGCACTTCTGCTGCCAGGTACTCCATGACGGCTGCAAGGTACACAGGTGCACCTGCACCAACACGCTCAGCATAGTTGCCTTTACGCAAGAGACGGTGGATCCTACCCACGGGGAACTGGAGTCCGGCCCTGCTAGAACGGGACTTTGACTTGCCCTTCACCTTGCCTCCCTTGCCGCGTCCTGACATGTTGCTGCTGCTGCTTTTCGTGATAGGGGTTAAATTTCCGCCCGCCACCTTGGTCTTTTATACCAAGCTCAGGATCAGGCCAGGTGGCCGTCTCGCGGACCCAACCAATGTAAGAGAGCCGTAGCTGCAGCCAGTCTGATCCTGAGCGGCCCGCTCGGTATATAAGGAAAAGTTAGTCGGGCCAGTTTTCAATTCTCTCGCTCCGCGCCACGAGTAACTGTGCCGCCATGCCTCCCAAAACTTCCGGAAAGGCTGCCAAGAAGGCTGGAAAGGCCCAGAAGGCCATTACCAAGGGTGACAAGAAGAAGAAGCGCAGGAGGAAGGAAAGCTACAGCATCTACATCTACAAGGTACTGAAGCAAGTGCACCCCGACACAGGAGTCTCCTCCAAAGCTATGTCCATCATGAACTCTTTCGTGAACGACATCTTCGAGCGCATCGCTGCCGAGGCTTCCCGCCTAGCGCACTACAACAAACGCTCCACCATTACAAGTCGGGAAATCCAGACAGCTGTCCGACTCTTGCTGCCCGGTGAACTGGCCAAGCATGCCGTGTCTGAGGGCACCAAGGCTGTCACCAAGTACACCTCTTCCAAGTAAGAGGTTACTTGTGCACAACAAACACGCCATCCCACTACTACAACTTAATCGGCTCCTTCGGAGCCACAGTTACATGTTAAAGAGACAGTTACCGACAGTGATATATTGAGAGGGAAATAAATAAAAAAAAATTATAATAATCTGCATTCTCTATTGGCGTAGAAACAGGACTAAATCGAAACATTATAAATAAATAAATAAATTCTGCGTGGAGTACTTTTACACCCACTGCAAAGTGACATACATGGAGTGTGTTTGGGTTTCATTTCTTGTTTGCAGCACGCCTATTTCATGTAAACAATTCATTTTATTTTATTTTATTGAATTTTCTTTTATTTTAGTTATTTATTTACTTACTTATTCTTTATATATTAATTTGTTACTAGCTCTTGTTTTTTGCACCCACCCACCTCCCGAATTGATGACCTACTATACATTCGTGCCTGCACGACTGTTACCAACTTACCGTTAGGCGATTTGGGTAACCGAAATTAACGCTCTCCTACCACCAACCATTTCGATTGTCATGAAAATTATCTTCAGAACAGTTCTTTGGCCCTGAGAAGGGCCGAGTTATAGATGTCTGGTAGGTTTTGTTGTGCTTTTTCTTTTTCCCCAAGGAAGAGGACTTAAGCACGCTCTCCGCGGATGCGCCGGGCCAGCTGGATGTCCTTGGGCATGATGGTAACGCGCTTGGCGTGAATGGCACACAGGTTGGTGTCCTCGAAAAGACCCACCAGGTAAGCCTCAGAGGCTTCCTGCAGAGCCATGACGGCAGACGACTGGAAGCGCAGGTCAGTCTTGAAATCCTGGGCGATCTCACGCACCAGGCGCTGGAAGGGCAGCTTCCTGATGAGTAGCTCTGTGCTCTTCTGGTAACGACGGATCTCACGAAGGGCGACGGTTCCGGGCCTGTAACGATGGGGCTTCTTGACACCACCGGTGGCTGGGGCGGACTTGCGAGCTGCCTTGGTGGCAAGCTGCTTCCGTGGAGCCTTGCCTCCAGTGGACTTGCGGGCAGTCTGTTTAGTACGGGCCATCTCGACGACGAAATAGTCAATACGGGCGGCCCGGCAGGCGGGCGGGCTTATATACAGACATTCTCCACCTCAGTGGCCACCTCATTGGCCACGAGTGCCGCATGCGTCATCCGCAAGCTACGCCCCACCTCCAAGAGGGAGGGACGGCCTTGGATGAACGATACTACCGCTGCGTCCACAGCACGCCACCTACTCCCACCAAACCGTGGGCGAAGCCACACCAGGACCACCTGTAGTAGCAACCACAACAACATGACTGGACGAGGCAAAGGAGGCAAGGGACTTGGAAAGGGTGGCGCCAAGCGTCATCGTAAGGTGCTTCGTGACAACATCCAGGGTATCACCAAGCCCGCCATTCGTCGTCTAGCTCGGCGTGGAGGTGTTAAACGTATATCCGGCCTCATCTACGAGGAGACCCGCGGCGTCCTCAAGGTGTTTCTGGAGAACGTCATCCGTGACGCCGTCACCTACACCGAGCACGCAAAAAGGAAGACCGTCACCGCCATGGATGTGGTTTATGCCCTGAAACGGCAGGGCCGCACCCTTTATGGTTTTGGTGGTTAATCAACCTGATGGACGGGCGCACACCACCACCACCACCACGACAAACAAATATACGGACCTAATTTTAGGTCCACATTTAAATCGCTAAAGAGTTGGTTAGACACTGAGTAAATCGTTGAAAATATATCCAATAACATGATCCTCTCTAATTCTGGACTTGTGGTATGAGTATAGGTTGTGTGTGAACGTGTTGGAACCACTTCCTAATAATTGTCAGTCAGTCAGTCAACATTCACCTAACCTCCAGGTACCTCACCTAACTTCCTGTAGCGTCACCGAACCTCACGAAATGTAACCCAATGTAGTTTATAATCTATCCTAACATGACATAACATAACCACGCACTATATTACTTCGGTAAGAGTAATGAGTTTTAATACGCAAAGTTGCAGTTAGCATTCATTCATACATACATACATACATACATACATAACATGCTAGTGGCAGGGGGGATTGAAGTGAATTTTAGGAGGATAGAATAGGTGCAGTGGCTAAACAGCGCTTGCGTGAGGGACTTTAAGCAGCAACTCGCCTGGATGCGGCAGGATAGAGTCAGGTCAAGCGTCCGGTGCATGTTGGGTTCCGCCATGGTTTCTCAGTGTTTGGTCTGCTTGATTGTGTGTGTTGTTTTCTTGTTTGGAGGAAATGTCTTGGTATTCTTCTTCTTAGCTTGAAGTTGATTTTCTTCTAACTCTTCTCCTCTTGTTGTTCGTCTTCCCCGTGTCTGCTATCATTCTGTAAAGACTCTATATATGTATGTAGGTATGAGTGAGTAACAGTTGCCGGTTACAGTGATACTTCATATTCGCTGGTGTTGTACTGTATGGCTTCGGTATTTCTTAATATACAAACAGCACCGTTAGGGGATTGAGGTATTTAAAAACCAGCCTACATTACTTATATATAGAAATAAATAATGTGGCTTGGACAATAATGACGACTACTCTCTCCTACCTAACCCAAACAAGGGCTTTTCGAAAGTATACATTGGACACAATTGACTTAGTACATACATTGGTGGTTTAACAAAAGCCCTCATTAGAGAAAGGTGAAGGAGCACACAGTGAACATACAGATTAATGTTTGCACGCATAGATCATGTAAGGTGAGGTGTTGAACACCAGACACGTAGTGTAGTAACTCCCTCACAGATGGCGTTATGAGGGGCCTGATGATGTAGCAGTTACCTCACAGATGGTGTTATGAGGAACTTCACATGATGATGCTGTAGCAAAACATTCACTACGTGGTGTCGTAGCATCTTGGGGACACCACGTGGTCCACATGACTCACTCATTCAAGTGGGTGAGGTGTGGTCCCAGGCCTCTCTATCGTGGAGTCTCAGGGGAAGTATAACCGGGTACCTGGGACCTCACTGTGTGAAGGTGGTTAGCTAGCTTGGGTAAGACTCAACTGCCGAGTTGTTTTTCACTGAGTTAAGCACTGTTCACCACTATTCATCACTGGTTCCATTCCTTTGCCAAATGAGGTAGTACCTTATGGCAAGAACTTGTTGATAGTCCGGTGGGGAGGAGGGTTCAGGGGAGTGAGTTGGTATGGGCCAACATATAAATAATAATAATAATAATAATAATAATAACGGTTTATTGAAAGTGCTTGGCAGCCAGAAGGCTGAAAATATACAGTTACATATTTGGGGAATGGGTTACGAATTACAAATAATATACAAGTAACATGAGTGACACAAATAAGACATATAATAACTAGCTGGGGAAAAGCTCAAACTACAGTTCATTTCAACATAGTGACAGTGCAAGGAGTCGTGTTTACTGGGAGTGAGTACACTGATTTATTACAAGTTATCGATAATTTTTACAATGGTTGGGACTGGGCTGTTCTTATAGAGATCAGTTCGTGCACGTATGGGCTGGATGCGGTTGTGGTGTCGAAGAGCAATTCTCGGACTAGGGATCTCAGGTGGTAGTAGGAGCCGGTGTCGGGGATGGTGTAGAAGCTTCTTACCAAATTTGCAGATGAGGTCGTGGTGATGGTCAGTGAGAGTCTAAAGGGTCGGTCAGTGTGTTGAGCGCTTCTTGATATGTGGAGTAGGAAGGGTAGAGAATAATCTTGCATGGCCTCTTTTGCACTTTTTCTAGGTGTTTACGTTGTGTGGCATTTAGGGAAGAAGACCAGGTGAGCTTGGGAAGTATGAATGTTGTGTAAACACTGAGGAGCTCGTGTGCAGGAACACCGAGGGACTTGAGTCGGCGTAGGAGGTGGAGACGGAAACTGGAGGATTGATAACTTCACTGACGTGTGGTTTCTAATTTAGTTTGTTGTCTATATGTATGTGTGTGTGTGTGTGTATATACTACTGTACTTTTTAGATCCTCCTACGCAACCTAACCTATTATAGTTAAGTATAGTAGGCTATACACTATTTTGTTAGTATGTGTTATAAAATGTAATTGCATGTTATTATTATTAATATTATTATTATTAATATTATTATTATTCTTATTATTATTAGTATTATTATTATTATTATTATTATTTTTATTATTGTTATTATTATTACATACTAATATAATACTAAGTTGCCCACCAGATTTCCTCAGAGATGGGAGGAGCACATTGGCGGCGGTGTTGTTTATACTCCGCCCGATTACTGATTCCTATTCACCGAGCCAGAGCTGGCGGGCGGCGTGTTATGTGCCACGTTTTGTTTCCCATTGGGCGTACCGCTCAGCTGGGGAGTTGGAGATTTCATAAAAAGAAAGTTTGAGTGGAGAGCACACCTTTTCCTTCACATACAGTTATCTTAGACCATCTACTAGTATAATAGTTTGCACAAAAATACTCTACACTCTTTATAGGTTATTGTTATGTTGTTGTTGTTTTTTTTACTTCTCATCAGATTGTGCATTCAACTAATATACACTAATAGTGTGTTTATTATTATGTTTTATAGTATTATTTCGTAAAATATTGGGTAACACAATTATAGTCACTAGTATAGTCTATTATATTATTGGGGTTTATAGCAGTTTGTGGTCTAATAGTATCATGCTTTATGAGTGGTGTTCTATGTAGTGATGATTAGGCAATAAAATATGCTTTGGGTGTTTATAGCAGTTTGTGGTCTACTAGTATCATGCTTTATGGGTGGTGTTCTATGTAGTGATGATTAGGCCATAAAATATGCTTTTGGTTTATTGCTAACAAAATATACTTTGCTCTACCGCTGTAGTGCAATACATGGTGAAACTTACATACACCGTTAATAAAGTATTGATGGAAGAAGAAGTAAGAGGAAGAATTGTGGAGGTAATGAACAGTGAGACAATGTATAGCCTCCGGGATGGCGGCAGCGTTTCTGTTATTAATATATAATAAGACAATAGGAAAATATGTTGTTGTCTCTACCTGTATTATTACCTTTGCGATAGCATGGTTAAATTTGGGGAGGACAGAGGAAGGAGCAGGAGGTTAGGAAGGGATTTGTAGTGGGAGAGATAGTGTCTGTGATCCTCGGATCACCACTCCTCGGATTATGTCAGTTCAAGTTTAGAAGCTCAATCAACTTTCCCTGATTACGAATTGGCAACCTTTCGATTTACAACAGGTACCTACTTACTGCTACAGTAGGTAGGTGAACAGGGACCAAGGGGGCTAGGAAGAGTGTCCAAACAACTTGCCTGTGTGATGTAGTCGTGGCCAGAATTAGGTTAGGATACAGACACATCTGGCTAGTTAGTAACGCTGTACCCATACCGGAACACTCAGCATGTAAACTTTGTGATACACCTTTAAAGCACTATATTATTGAATGTGACACTGTCAAAGACATCTTGAACTATGTCATTACTTCATTGAGGACATTACATTCTTGCTGTTTATCCCAAATTGGCTAGCCCACACACTGATTAGTCTACAATTACAATATGACTCCAATGTATGCTGCTGGTAAATGTGTACTGTCAATGAACCAGAGTGAAAATAAGGTCGCCTCCCTTGCTGCTGCTGCTGCTTCTGCGCCCTTCTAAGTCCCGTTTAAGTCCCCCACCCCAGGCCCCCGCAGTACCCCTTCACATCTACACCATTCAAAAACATTTACACTCAATTTGCACAGAGTGTTATCCTGCAAAACGTTGATGTCGTATATTTCTCTCTTTAAGTGATATCCTGTGGCTCCGAAAGGAGCCTGTTTGGTTAGGTTGTCTTGTGTGAACGAACCTTGGGTTCTTATTTCTTCTCTGTCTTCTTGGGGAGGAGCACAGCTTGGATGTTAGGAAGGACACCCCCTTGGGCAATGGTGACTCCAGACAGGAGCTTGTTCAGCTCCTCGTCATTGCGAATGGCAAGCTGAAGATGACGCGGGATAATGCGGGTCTTCTTGTTGTCGCGGGCGGCGTTACCGGCCAGCTCGAGCACTTCTGCTGCCAGGTACTCCATGACGGCTGCAAGGTACACAGGTGCACCTGCACCAACACGCTCAGCATAGTTGCCTTTACGCAAGAGACGGTGGATCCTACCCACGGGGAACTGGAGTCCGGCCCTGCTAGAACGGGACTTTGACTTGCCCTTCACCTTGCCTCCCTTGCCGCGTCCTGACATGTTGCTGCTGCTGCTTTTCGTGATAGGAGTTAAATTTCCGCCCGCCACCTTGGTCTTTTATACCAAGCTCAGGATCAGGCCAGGTGGCCGTCTCGCGGACCCAACCAATGTAAGAGAGCCGTAGCTGCAGCCAGTCTGATCCTGAGCGGCCCGCTCGATATATAAGCAAAAGCTGACCCAACCAAACCGAAAACTAGTAAAGAATCCCTACCTGGCCTTCGTGCCCCCCCACCCTCATCAAGTGATGTGCAACCAGAAGAATTAGGCAACGAAATCGGCATCCGATTCTACTCAGTTAACACACCACCTACAATAACAAATGACAGACTTCTCCAGGAAATAGAGGAAGGCACAGTAAAAGTTACCTACGAAGATGATAGGGTAGAAGAATCCTACATAGAACAACTGATAAATGCAGGACTTATTAACACCAAATACAATAGAATTGAAAGAGTAGATGCAATTAAATTTAAGAAAATCAGAACGGGATTGAAGGAGGAAAGGAGTGGACACTCGCCAGGAGATATACGAGCCAGCAGACACCCTACACCAAGTTCTCGGGACCCACGACTACTCAAAACAAAACATTAAAGATAATCCAACACAACGTCCTAGCCTGGAATTCGGCAAGGAAATCAGAACTCACCAACATATACAGCACATTAGACCCTGACATCATTCTCATCAACGCACATGGTAGGAAAAATAGTGAAAAAATCAAGATCTTTAACTACCATGTACATCAAATGAACATACACAACGAACCACATGATGGCATAGCAATTGCCATAAAACGCAACATACAATATAAAATCATTGACAATTTTCAAAGTAACTTTCTGGCAGCCGAAGTAAATACAACAAGAGGGCCAATAACCATCGGAACTTCATATTTAACATTCAGAAGACCAATATTTCCTACAGGGGACATCTTAAAACTAATGAGGCAAAACAATCCAGCATACTTCATAGGAGACCTCAATGCAAAACACACAACCTTAGGAAACAATGTCAGAAACCCAGGAGGAAAAATCCTCCATGCTCTCATCGATCACGGGACAATAACACACCTCGGGCCCGACTTCGCAACTTACATATCAGCCGGCAACACTGGAAAACCAGACATTGTTTTAACCAATAGACATCACCATCTAAACGTACATCTAAAAGCGGGACCAACAACAACCAGTGATCATCTACCCATAATTGCAACTTTATCCACATCCCCGATACAAATCCCATCAATCCCAAGATTTTCACTCAATAAAGCAAATTGGGAAAATTTTAAATCGGAACTTAGCAATAACGAACCAACACTCCTACACAACAAAGACACAACAGAGATTGATAATTCACTGGATACATGGTACAAAGAAGTAACAACAGCAATGGAAAACAACATTCCAAAAACAACATACCGTACATTACCACATGCACAATTAACACATGAAGAGAAAATGATCCAAACTAGATTCACCAATCTATATGAATACACCAAAACACACGGGTGGAGCAATGACACCACAATATTATACAGGAATCTAAAAGAAGAACTGAAAGACATAAGCAAGAACAAACACAATGAAACATGGAACAAGCTGATCCAGGATACACAAGCAGACTACAAAAATCCAAAAGCATTCTGGAAGAAAATAAAAAACCTAATGGGAACAAACTCGGAAGAAACTAGCTACATAAAGGACAAAAACGGTAGAAAGGTAACAGAACCACACGATAAAGAACCAATATTTAGAGAATTCTGGAAGAACATATTCAGAATAAATGACGAAGACAATAGAAGCTTCTGCCAAGAAACAGAACAGGCAACTAAAACATATTTGAGCCAGAACACAGAGAAATGGAAACCTACCAATAAAATCAACCTCGACTTATTAGACATAAACAACCCAATAATTGCCCCATTAACTAAAAATGATATTGCAAAAACAATTGCAAGTTTCAAGAATAAAGCACCTGGCATAAGCCAAATTAATAAAATCGTACTTCAAAACATTCCTCAGTCTATGATCGAACAGCTCAAAAATATATACAATGCCTCACTTGCAACTGGCTTTTTCCCTACCAAATTTAAATTAGCCAAAATCAGACTCATTCCGAAAGCAGGAAAGAACCATACTCAAGCAGAAAACTACAGACCTATATCATTATTGGAAACACCTGGTAAAATATTGGAAAAAATAATCAACAACAGACTGAGAAATTTTCTAGACCAAGAAAACAAATATAACCCGAGACAGCACGGCTTTCGAAAACACCGAGGAACCAACACAGCAATAGCTCTAATATATGAATCAATTGCAAATGCTGCAAGTAACAGAGACCAATGCAACATAATTCTGAGAGATGTTTCAAAAGCATTTGACAAAGTGTGGCATGAAGGATTGAAGTTAAAAATAATCAAATTGGACATGCCTACCAATATCACAGCACTATTATGTAATTTTTTAGATAACAGACAGGCCAAATTAATAATCGACAACCATCTAGGACAAACCTTCATCCTTCATAGCGGAGTTCCCCAAGGCAATAATATATCGCCGACGTTATACACTGTATACACGGCAGATATGCCGCAACCACGTCAATCAGAATACATCGCTTACGCAGACGATGTAACACAGATAGTCAGGTACCCGGGAAAGTCCAAACAAATGATGGCTATTAGAACATGCAGAGAAATAGAGGTAATAAACGACTATGAACGTAAATGGAAGATAAAAACCAATGTACAAAAACTCCAAATAATTCACATCGCAAAAACAAAACCATTCCCTATTATTGTTAACAACCAACAAATACCATACGCTGCCAAGGGAAAAACATTAGGACTCAAGATATCCAGATGTGGAATAACACCCCACATTAACGAAAGATTAGCTAAGGCAAGATCACAATTTACTAAGCTCAAAAGATTCCGCCAATTGGAAACCAACACGCAATTGCACCTATACAAAGCACTGATCAGACCACACTTAGAAT
>NW_024714912.1:0-23870 GCF_018991925.1 Homarus americanus
TGGTCCTGTCCAGCAGTCACTTATCTTATTATCTTACCCAAATTTGAATATTTTACTCTTATTACTTTTGTTTTTCTTATCTTCTCTTATCTTCGGTGTTTATCTGTGTTTTCTTTGTTTAAAGGATTTTATGTTTATTATTTTATGCTTATCTACTGATGCCAAGTTACCACCAGTCTCTCAGTGAAGTAATGCCTTTTCCCGTTTACCCTTCCTCCCGCACACCAACCCTCCCTCACATCAATTCTTCACCCACAACACTGCCCACACAATAACACTCCCCCACACACCCCCTACACACTCACGACACTTGTCATCAAATATCGCCTCTTCTTCTCTCAATACACATTAGACCGACTTGTTGCCAGCCCCACATAATAATATACCATTGTCCTTCACTCCACCTATCACGTACGTCTGGGTGATAACAATATATGTGGATAAATACACGTAAATATTAGTGACAGCGACGAATATATTCTCATACATATTAGAACAATGTTTTCAAACGTTTTTTACTGCGACCCACAGCCAGAACAACAATTTGAATTGCGACCCATTAAACCTAAGTGTAATGATATGAAATGAGCTCAGGTTAGATTACGGGGGAAAAAAACTACCATTACGAGTTTGCGTATGATGACTTAAGACACTGAGAACGATGACTAAGGTGTTGGGTATGATGACTTAAGACACTGAGAACGATGACTAAGGTGTTGCGTATGATGACTTAAGACACTGAGAACGATGACTAAGGTGTTGGGTATGATGACTTAAGACACTGAGAACGATGACTAAGGTGTTGGGTATGATGACTTAAGACACTGAGAACGATGACTAAGGTGTTGGGTATGATGACTTAAGACACTGAGAACGATGACTAAGGTGTTGGGTATGATGACTTAAGACACTGAGAACGATGACTAAGGTGTTGGGTATGATGACTTAAGACACTGAGAACGATGACTAAGGTGTTGGGTATGATGACTTAAGACACTGAGAACGATGACTAAGGTGTTGGGTATGATGACTTAAGACACTGAGAACGATGACTAAGGTGTTGGGTATGATGACTTAAGACACTGAGAACGATGACTAAGGTGTTGTTGAGTATGATGACTTAAGACACTGAGAACGATGACTAAGGTGTTGAGTATGATGACTTGAGTGCCTTATCCCTAACGACTTAAAATCTTAAGTAGAATGATTTTCAAGTGTAATTATCCCTTAAGTGAGGATTATTTAAAAGTGTCGAGATCTTAAGTGCAATTACTTAACACTTGGACCACATGTAGTGTTAAGTGCAATTACTTAAGATCTGTGGATTTTGTGGATAATGTCCTAAAGTGCGATTACTTAAGACACTTGGAATGAAAAGATAAATTATTCCAAGTGCGATTACTACTAAACAACTCGACTTGGACTGATGAAGCCTTTAAGTGTGATTAAGTGGCTTTCTTAAGTGTGATTATTTAAAATCTCTTATATCAATGACAGGAGACGTAAATAAGCGTACTTAAATATCAATTAAGACAATTTCATAGTTACATCCAAATTAATCAAGTTAATTACTTATCGTTTTTGGCTTCAACTATTCAAAACAACAACAACAATAAAACAACAATACCAACAATAAACAACAGAAGAAGAACAAGAAGAAGAAGAAGAACAAGAACAAGAACTCAATATATCAATCCACTATTATCCTGTTTACTCATCTCTCTCTTTATCTCCTTCCACATCATCTTTATCATCGTCTTAATCTCTTGTCAGTCTTCTTCATCTTTGCCTCGTTTCTTAACTTCCTCCTCAGAGATAAGACCCGTAATGACAAGAGTGTTTAAGGCAGTTATTAGCGCCTTCACCCTTAACTATTGTTCCCTGCAGGCTGTGTATAACCTTGGCCACACACACACACACACACACGTCTTGAGAACAGTCGATTGATATCTGGGTAATTACTGCCGTTCTTCGTTAGCTCTCTCTCTCTCTCTCTCTCTCTCTCAATATATTTCTCTGTCTGTCTTTGTCTATCTATTTATTCATCTCTCTCTCTCTCTCTCTCTCTCTCTCTCTCTCTCTCTCTCTCTCTCTCTCTCATTTGTTCACTGTCTTTGGGTTTCCTGTTTTTATTCTTGGTCTTTCTGTCTCCCCTTCCTGTCATCGTCTGTCTGTCTATACGTCTCTGTCTCTCTTATCTGGTTCTCTCTTTTCGTTTATTTTTTTACATCACCACTTGTTTGTGTTCGTCTGTGTCCGTGATTGTCTCTGTGCTTGCGTGAGTGCGTGTCTGTATATGTAATTGCTTTGTGTGCGTGCGTGCGTTATGTCTATACACGCACACATATATAAGTAAGATAAATCATTCCATTTTTTAATTTCTCGACGCATTAACATATAGATAAGCATCCATGTTGTACTGCGAGAGGTCGAAGAAAATAATTATTTTTAACCAATAAAAACCTTCCTTCTAATCATCTCGTTCGTTGATTGGCTTTCCCTCCCTGATACGTTTTATCCAAATATGCTGAACCATATTATGAAGAGTGGTGAAACTCTTGATGCATTGCTCCCTCACTCCTCACTCACAAACGGGGGGGGGGCGAGGGAGGGGGACAGACGTAGGGAGAGAGAGGGAGGAAGGGGAGAGAAAGAGGGGGAGAGGTAGGGAGATAGGGAGAGAGAGAGAAAAAAATAAACAAATATTGGTAGGATGAACAACCTGTATCTATTGCCTCTCAAAAAACATAGCGGATATGTTTCAATATTCCCGAGAAGCAGTCAGGTCAGGGGTGGGGATGGGGCTTGATAATAAACAGAGAGAGAGAGAGAGCGAGCATAGCAAAACCAATAACCTTTTCCCAACACCTTTACAAACACACACACACACACACACACACCAACCAAACAGCCATTCCACCAAATACAACGTTTCCTTGCCCAGAACAATTATGGGAGAGTAACCCAACGTGGTGCTCTCCTTCGGAAAATGTCGTGAAAAGATGTCGGTAGAAGTGTTGTGTGTAGTGATGGGTCGTGACAGCGAGGGAGGGGGGGGGGAAGCCGGGCCAGGGGAACGATCTCCTCCTCCTTGCTCGCCTCTCCCCGCCTGCACGATGGGAAATGGCGTATGAGAGATATACTGTACAGGTTGATGGATTGTGGGGGGACGGGGGGTAGATAGATGGGTATATATTTTTTGCAGCGGGAGAATGTGGGTATTGGATGGATAGGTTGGTGGATGAGTAGATAGAAGGGTAGATTTGTTGGTGGATATTTTCTGGGGATGTGGGTATTGGTTTGGCAGGTGGATTTGATAAAAAAAAGGTAGATAGGTAGATGGATATATGGATGGATATTTTAGGGATGTGAGTTTGATGGATAGGTAGGTATATAGATGGATAATATAGGCTTGGATATATAGGTAGGTGTATAGATGGATATTTTGAGTGGTGGACAGATTAATGGGTAGATGGATGGCTTGGGTTGATAAACGGATGAGTGAATGTATGGATGGATGGATAAGCATATGAATGAATGGATAGATAGATGGATGAAGAAATTAATAAAATGGTACATGCAAAGCGAGAGGTAAGGTGAATGAAGAATTAAATAGACAAGTGCGTTGATAAATAGACAGACCGAGAGAGAGACAGGGAATATTTAATCTCTTAAGAATTAAAAAAAACTCTTCCCCAAATATTCAATAATTTATCCTCACATATGACAAGTTTAGGCTCATGTCAAGAGCCGCTCTGGGGCTATTAATGGTATACAGCCGTAATAAAAGTGAAAGAGAACCCCTAAAGTATTCTGTGTGGAAATTTTTGCATATTTGATTAAATTTATCCTATTTATTGTAAGATTTAATGAGCTATTTTATTATATTAAGCTTTACGTAAATTAGGTTAGATTAGTACTGATAATATTCACTTATATTGTGTGTTGTATTTACCTCCATAACTGTTCCTATGTAAGTGTTGGTTCTAAAGTTTCTAACAAACCTCAAACATAATGAACTTACCGCTCTGACGCACTTATTCCTTTCGTTGTATACAGTGTGTGTGTGTATACAGTTGTGATGTTGCTGTGTGCATTTGTTATACTTGTACTGCGCTCTTGTGTATATGGATATATTCATGTATGTCTCGGTGTATATTCGTAGTAATACGTTTGAGTGTTTTTTAATATGTGTGAATGTGTCGGTTTGTGTGTGTGTAATATATATTTCTGTTGGTTTGAGTTATTTATGGGTATATCGGTGCTCTGTGTGTTTGTGTGTGACGGTCTGTACTGTATGTCTGGGTGTGATGCAGTTGGCTTAATTATAAAACCCTAATTCTTATCACTGAAATTATCAGTCATGTATTTTAAAATTTTACTTAAGCTATTGATTTTTGCGGTGAGTTACCGATATATATTTTTCATGGATGTGGATTAGATATTTAGATATACATGGAAGGTTTATGTAGATTCCTGAGCTTTTTAAATTTATTGAATAAATTAGATCCTAATTCGCTGAGTATTTATAGTTAAAGTTTCTATGGTAATTAAGATTATTTACAGGGATATATTATCGCAGTGGTTCTCAACCAGGGGGGGGGGATTCAGGTTTTCAGGGGGGGAAAACTGATTCGGGAGCAAGAGATATGTTCGATGAGAAATCAATCACAGAATTTTGGCCCTTGATGTGCGATTCCTACCCAAAAGTGGCAGAAAGAGCTACCCGTGCATTGCTTCCGTTTGTGTCGACATATCTTTGCGAGTCAGGCTTTTCAACTCTGTTGCAAATTAAAACGAAGCAACGTAGTAGAATAGAGGTAGAAAATGACTTGCGTTGTGCCCTTTCAAGCACTCCTCCGCGTATCCCAGAATTGGCGAAGAAAAAACAATCACAGGTTTCTCATTGACTGTAATCTTCATCTGAATAAAATTAATTACAAATTTACAATATCCTGGTATTCTATTGAACTTTTTGTTTATTGCATTATGCTTCAGTTTGGTCTGTTAAGTAATTCATTATAAATAAAAAAAAACTATTTTACTTTTATTAAAGTTTTATAAATCCATCAACATTTTCAATTGGCATTTAATTTGTAAAACTCCACTATAAAAATAATCCATGTAAAATTGTAAATGTATATGTACTAATATGGAAAAAATAAAGGATTTTCAGTATTATATGCATATTATTTGGAATGCACTTTTTGAGGCAGACAATCTTGGAAAGGAGGGGGAATGACATCCTGACATATGGTGAAAGGGGTGCATGGGGCAAACAAGGTCGAGAACCACTGTATTATCGAGTGCTTATATTTTGGATCTATTTACCATAATTTTTTATTAATATATTTTTATTACATATTAGTGGTGTATTTTATTCAAAATGAAAGTATGGTAATAATATTCATCCTATGTTTGTGTAATATAATTAAAAGAAAAATTATCCCTGTAATTTGTTTGATAAAATTGTGTAAAGTATTTTTTTTGGGGGGGGGGCGTTAAAATTGTTATAATAATGAAGACGATATTTTCTAGAGATACTAATGTTATTGGATATTTCTACATAATAATATATAAAAACTTAGTTAATTTTAAATGCAAAAAATAACATTAACTTTTTAGCATTATTTTGTGTATTTGAAACGCATACCTTAAGAAAACAATAAATAAAAAATCATTATTATTATTATTATTATTATTATCATTATTATTATTATTATTATTATTATTATTATTATTATTATTATTATTATTATTATTATGATGCATATATAAGGCGGTCATTATATGAATATTAATTTATCTCTTTTATGTCATTCAAGGAGCTACTTCAATGACAGGTATGTATGTTACTTGGTGTGTTACATTATAATGACTTGTATCATCGTCTTTGATATATACACTGTACTGAGAATACAGCCATGAGGTGAATTGGTGGGTGTATGGTACAAGTGAGTTAGGTAGTGCATTCTCTCACCTTACTGTATTATTGCTGTATTAATGTTTAGTTACCTGCTGTATGTGTTTGTATTTTTGTAATATTAATTATTTACTATGACGTATAACTGAACTACATGTGATATTTCGCTTTGTATCTCGTTTAGTATTAGTTACCTTCTGTATTGTCTAATTTATAACTGAGCTATACTGTACGCTATATACCGCTATGTATTCGTTACAAAATATATAAGCTAATTAATCTATAATCTTACAAGTATTAGCAACATCATATAGTATTAATGCTTCGCTAAATAATTCTACTGTCACATGTAGCCCCAGTTCTGTAGTCTCAATGCTTCGCAAAATAATTTTACCGTCACATGTAGCCCCAGTTCTGTAGTCTCAATGCTTCGCTAAATAATTCTACTGTCACATGTAGCCCCAGTTCTGTAGTCTCAATGCTTCGCTAAATAATTTTACAGTCACATGTAGCCCCAGTTCTGTAGTCTCAATGCTTCGCTAAATAATTCTACTGTCACATGTAGCCCCAGTTCTGTAGTCTCAGTGCTTCGCTAAATAATTTTACCGTCACATGTAGCCCCAGTTCTGTAGTCTCAATGCTTCGCTAAATAATTCTACCGTCACATGTAGTCCCAGTTCTGTAGTCTCAATGCTTCGCTAAATAATTTTACCGTCACACGTAGCCCCAGTTCTGTAGTCTCAATGCTTCGCTAAATAATTCTACCGTCACATGTAGCCCCAGTTCTGTAGTCTCAATGCTTCGCTAAATTATTCTACCGTCACATGTAGCCCCAGTTCTGTAGTCTCAATGCTTCGCTAAATAATTCTACCGTCACATGTAGCCCCAGTTCTGTAGTCTCAATGCTTCGCTAAATAATTCTACCGTCACATGTAGCCCCAGTTCTGTAGTCTCAATGCTTCGCTAAATAATTCTACCGTCACATGTAGCCCCAGTTCTGTAGTCTCAATGCTTCGCTAAATAATTCTACCGTCACATGTAGCCCCAGTTCTGTAGTCTCAATGCTTCGCTAAATAATTTTACCGTCACATGTAGCCCCAGTTCTGTAGTCTCAATGCTTCGCAAAATAATCCTACTCTAACATGTAGCCCCAGTTCTGTAGTCTCAATGCTTCGCTAAATAATTCTACCGTCACATGTAGCCCCAATTCTGTAGTCTCAATGCTTCGCAAAATAATCCTACTCTAACATGTAGCCCCAGTTCTTTAGTCTCGATGCTTCGCTAAATAATTCCACCGTCACACGTAGCCCCAGTTCTGTAGTCTCAATGCTTCGCTAAATAATTCTACTCTCACATGTAGCCCCAGTTCTGTAGTCTCAATGCTTCGCTAAATAATTCTACTCTCACACGTGTATGGGTATGTACCTGGAATATGTGAACACGCCTGACACCAGGACTCTTGTTACCATTCATTGTACCATTTATTCACATGTCTGTATTACTACATATTATTATAGCATGTCTGATGTCCATGCTTATGTCTAATGCCTATGTTCATTTACTATGTCCCGATGTACTATGTCTGTACCGCGCTAGTCGAGTAATTAGAAGACCTCATTTATTGTCCTAGGAATGTCTAGCAACTCCCCTTGCCTGGCTAGCTAATTTCCCTCAGATCGGCCTCAGCCTACCTACGGTCCGGGGTCCCTAGTAATCGCTCCTGTATCGGTTGGCTATCACGCCCAGCCTTGTACCACTTATTGAATATACCTACTGCTCGTGCCCTGGAGTTTCAAGAACCTTGTCTAGGATTACATCCACCACACCGCAACACGTAGCCCCAGTTCTGTAGTCTCAATGCTTCGCTAAATAATTCTACCGTCACACGTAGCCCCAGTTCTGTAGTCTCAATGCTTCGCTAAATAATTCTACCGTCACACGTAGCCCCAGTTCTGTAGTCTCAATGCTTCGCTAAATAATTCTACCGTCACATGTAGCCCCAGTTCTGTAGTCTCAATGCTTCGCTAAATAATTCTACTCTCACA
Organism: Homarus americanus; assembly: GCF_018991925.1. Taxonomy (NCBI): domain Eukaryota; kingdom Metazoa; phylum Arthropoda; class Malacostraca; order Decapoda; family Nephropidae; genus Homarus; species Homarus americanus. The sequence goes on from NW_024714912.1 coordinate 7,969, forward strand.
TGTAGCCCCAGTTCTGTAGTCTCAATGCTTCGCTAAATAATTCTACTCTCACATGTAGCCCCAGTTCTGTAGTCTCAATGCTTCGCTAAATAATTCTACTCTCACATGTAGCCCCAGTTCTGTAGTCTCAATGCTTCGCTAAATAATTCTACTCTCACATGTAGCCCCAGTTCTGTAGTCTCAATGCTTCGCTAAATAATTCTACTCTCACATGTAGCCCCAGTTCTGTAGTCTCAATGCTTCGCTAAATAATTCTACTCTCACATGTAGCCCCAGTTCTGTAGTCTCAATGCTTCGCTAAATAATTCTACTCTCACATGTAGCCCCAGTTCTGTAGTCTCAATGCTTCGCTAAATAATTCTACTCTCACATGTAGCCCCAGTTCTGTAGTCTCAATGCTTAGCTAAATGATTCTACTCTCACATGTAGCCCCAGTTCTGTAGTCTCAATGCTTCGCTAAATAATTCTACTCTCACATGTAGCCCCAGTTCTGTAGTCTCAATGCTTAGCTAAATGATTCTACTGTTTCCTGCCTGTGTCTCTTTTCCATTTTTTAATTCTTGTTTTATCGTTCTATATTAAATCTTTTCCTTCAATATATTTCTCGTTTAGTTTTTTTTTATGTATTCAGTTTTACATTTGAAGATAATATTTGTTTTTCTGTCTTCAATTTTACTTTTTTTTAATTCCATCGACCGTTTATTTCTACGGTTTGATAATCTGATAATTAATGTGTAATTTTTAATCACGTTTTCACTTCTAATTAATGTTTAAATCTCTCGTCTTCTTCTGCATGTTTTCTCTGGTTTACTTTCTAGAACATTTGTGGCGCCTTTCTTCTCGTCTGTTTTACTTTCTATTGAGTACTGTGAGCTTCTCTTTTTCGGGTGTAACTTTCTAACATCCTAACCTTACCTAAGCTGGTCATCTTTCTCCGCCGAGGTAAACATTCTCTAATACTTTCTAGCCACCATTTTGTGTCGGGTTTTACTTTCTAAGAGTTTCTTTATGCCTTTCTCTCTTGGGTTACACTTCCTAATATTTTTTTTCTCGTCTTTGTCATGATTTTTGCTTTCTAACAACACCAAGGAAAATTTCTTTTTGTCTAATTTTATTTAATTTTTGATAATTTAAATATAGTTCTTCCTGTATCTGTTCTTATTTTACAATGACAAGTCTTGCGGTCTGCCTCTCTCTCTCTCTCTCTCTCTCTCTCTGTTCCACATAATTCCTAGACTCCTTTCATTTTCGGGTTTTTTCTCTGATAATTCATGGGCAACTTTCTTTTTTTTGTACTTTCTAATAATTGCCGCGCACCTTTTTACTTGGGGATTTACTTTCTGTTAATTCTTACTTTCCTTGTTACCTTGGTCGTACTTGTTAATAATTCCCAGGAAACTTTCAAATTTTTATTTATTTTTTTTTAATTATCGGCACGTTTATATGCAGGGCTTATCTTATCTCTTCAATAATTACTACACTTCTTGCGGTTTTCGGCCTTACAGAAAATTCTTGATTGAGATCATAGAAATATACTGTATCTCTATTGCGGTTTTGGGTTTGAATAAAAAAGGTTTGTGTTGTGGTTTTGAGTCTTCAAAGTATTTCTCTATATTGTTTACTGGAGTCTTTTGTCAGAGCTTCTTTATACCCTTGTGGTCTTTGGGGGTGATCCCTTGCTCTGTAATTGTATATCTATTTGTGGTCTGAGGTCTTCATTATGTTCTGGAGTCATAATTTGCTATGTTATCTGTGTAGTTGTGGTCTAACGCCTTCACCACCTCAATATTTCTGTGATTATTCTCCAGTGTGTGATTACTTCTTAAAAATTTTTGTTAATACTTGTGGCCGAGATCTTTTATATTTAGTTTCGGTCATATACAGATTTTTTTTTATTTACTGTTATTTATAGCCAGGCGCCATCTTGTATACCACAGCAGAAGGACTTGAGACACAAGGTCCCCCCACACGTGTAGCACAGTATACGGAGATCCATTCACATCTTACAGCCCACATGATCGGTCAAATAAGATGATTATGATCACCAATGCTTAAGTTATCTACAATCTATGGCAGGGTATTAGTGTCCCAACTACAAAGGCGCAGTAACACTTGTTCATGGTGAATATTTTCAGTAATTGGCCCCATATAGTGGAGGCAGTTATTACTTGGTCTTTTCAGTCGATAAGAGGGTGGCAGAATGCGGCCTTAAACACGACACCGGAGCAGCGAGTTAGTTTGGTCTTCTGTCCGGACGTTTCCTAACTTAATGTAATATAATCTAACCGTATCTAACCTAACCTAACTTAACTATGACGTAACCTAACCTAACCTAATCACATGTCCTAACTTAAGCTAACCAAAACTAACCTACCGGTAACCTAGACAGATTAATCCGGTTACTTACTGATACACAATAGATGATGGTTTGTTTGAGGGCGAAAATTATAGTGAATTTGCTGTTCTGTAACTAATTCTCATTTTGAAATACATTACATGCCGTTTTTATGGGCATATAGATTATTCACACGTGTATACCGTTAAACCCAGATATAATCATAAAATACTAAGATAATAATTGTCATCACGTGGTTAAAAAAAAAAAAGAAGAATGTGCCGGAAAAAAAATCGATAAAATGAAGAAAACAAAATATATGGGGAGAAATTTCTGTATACTTTTCTTTTTCTTTTTGCTATATGTTGTTTGAAGCGGGAGTCTGTTGTACCTTAATTAAAAGTGATTGGATGATCTGGATAGCATGAGTTGAGGGTGAAGCGAAGGTTTTGGATAGTGAAGTAATTTATTCAGAAACAACAGTACAGCTATAGGGATTTTTTCTCATTTGTGTTGTTGGTTAATATGGTGCCGCGTTCTGTAGATGTATACATGTAGATCGTTAGAGAAAAACTACAAACATATCACAATACATTTATTTGTCGCCAAGTTCACGTCTTTAAAAGCTCTGATTCTCAAAAGTTCTCTCTCAAAAGCTTGCGTAAAAGTCCACCCTCATAAATGTACTCAAAATTTTACTCTCAAAAGCTCACATTCTCACACCTTGAGTACATCTAAACCTCCACGAACAAAATGAATTTCCAGCACACCATCTACCTGTTACAGTAAGAAGTATTGATAGAAACTAATTAAAATACCTTGAAGATTTTACCTTTAATCTTTATACAGATCTATATTGATTCGATCTTGCTTATTTATATGAAGATTTTGTTAGACAAGTTGATTCTATACTGAGCAAGAGAATGCGGGATAAGATATCTAGTTCTCAGGGTTAGTTCATTATACACGGGTTGGTATCGTACTCAGGGTGTTAATTTATTATTCTCAGGTGTTTGGTATCATACTCAGGGCGATAATTCACATCATAATGCTCTAACACTTTACCTGCCTTCCCTAACGACATAACCTCATAAAAATGTTATTTTTCTCTTTACCGATGGATCGTTCTTGTTATGATAAAGTTTAACAAATTCATCAGTTCGCCGAGGATTTATGTGCAGTTGTAAGATGGTTGAAACTAAAAGCTATCGTCCTCAGAGGTGCAACATGTGTAACGGTAGACACTGTTTAAAGATGTTAAGAGCTGTGGGTAGTGGTCGCCGACCCTCAGACTTGATGGTAGCTATTGTCCCTTTTTGTTACTTTATAAACATCTATATACTGGCGCTGTTCTCACCTAACCTAACCTTTTTCAAGGAAATTTTTTTGGTGGGAACATTTACGTCCAAATTTTCTCATCTTTTTAAAAGCCTACGATGGCCCATCACCCTCACTCCCTTCCTCACTCTGGATAGGCTGTCAGCTGGTAAAAATGGTGAAAGTTATAGGTGATCCAAGTACTGAGAATTATATACAAATTATATACACCCTAGGGATAAATTATACGCTTACGGGGGAAGATAAACAATAACGGGTGATACATTATGAAAACCTGTCTCATAGATTATACTTTGTCGTCAATGTAATGAGAAACCGAACCTGAAACCGAAGCTATAATCGAATCTGAAAGCGAAACCGAAGCTGTAACCGAACCCGAACCTAAAACCAAGACCGAACCTGAAACCAAGACCGAACCTGAAACCGAAGCCGAAACCACTACCAGATCCCCCTTTTTTCATGCCAAAATCGTGGGGTTTGGTTAAGTTAGGTTACTGTAGGCTAGGAGTTAGAATAGATCATGGTAGTTTAGGTTAGGTGGGTAGGTTAGATTAGGTCAGTTTCGAGTAGGGATAGTTTAGATTAGGTTAAATTAGGTTTGGTTAGGTTAGGTAAGTTAAGTAAGGTCACATTATAGCTTAAGTTAGGTTATATTAAGTTAGGTTAGGTTACGTTTCATGTTCCCTGGTTTCAGCTACTCTCAGATATCAAATATTACATCCTCGACTTATCAGCGACTAAGTTTTTCCTGCATTACTGCCCTTATCTTCCCTTCCTCTATCTATGGTAATTATTATCCTTTTTTCCTCTTACTTGATCTCCCTTCCTCTCTCCCACTCTCACCCTTTAATGATTCTCCTGCATTGTCTCTCTCTCTTTCTCTCCCTAGCGTCTCCCTAGCGTGTAGGTAAACCAGCTTAAACCATCTCCCTACACGTCTCTTGTTCTATAAACCCACATTAAAACTAATCGACAAACTTTAATCAAGATAGATTACAATTTTACTGATTGTGTAAAATTGTAAAACATGACAGAGAAGAATTTTACTGTGTGGCCAAAGAGTCAGTCAGTTGTGTCAGGGCGAAGCGTGCCAGGCAAGAATAAATATCAAGGTTATAAAGAATTTAAGTGTAGTGGGATGAAAAATCAAGCTCAGGCAGATCGTCCTTAGCTGGGGAAGAAATAATACTGTGGCTGCCATTAGTTTAGTGAGGCTTCATAGGAAACACACTAATCTGTACTGTTGGGGCTAACTTAGGGCTTTGAGAAGAAACACACACACACACACACACACACACACTCACACACACACACACACTCTCACACACACACACACACACACACTCACACACACTCACACACACACACACTTGAATCAGTTTAAAGCCACTAAGGATATTTTTTGTTAACATTGCCTATTTCCCATTTCTCCGTTCGTCACCCCGACGCTTCGAACAGATTACCTTTCATTGCGTCCCTCCTCCTCTTCCTCCTCCTTCTCCTCCTCCTCTTCCTTTTCCTCCTCCTTCCGATTATCACCACCACAGCGAATATAAGATCAAGAGAATCAATAGACGCGATGCTCCTCCTCTCTGGAGCTTTGAAAAAACAAACAAAAGAGCATCTGTTTAAACTCCAGTAAGTAAGGTACAACGATGTGCTTTTGTTTCTCGTTCCATTCCAAGAATTGCATTTGGACTTTTTTCTTCATCTTACTCACATTTCTATCAAATAGAATAGTGGATATTGTGCCTATCGGTTCAGTTTTAGATATTTCGTACGTGAAACAAAAGAGCATCTGTGAAACTCCTCTTCGTAATCTACAGTGATGTGCTTTTGTCTTCTCTTAAACCAAAAAAATAAACAAAGGGAACAATTTTCGCATCTCTGGCAATGTTATCAGAGTAAACAGTGAATATTGTGTGTATGTGTTTGGGTTTAGTGTAGTCTAGTCCTCACATTCCCTCTTATCCTACGTCTGAGCCGCCTGCGTTTGTCTTTATTTATGACGACTATCAGAAAAAAGGGGTGTGGTTTTTTTCCTGTGTTGGCGATGATTTTAAACGACTGGGCTTCTTTTGAGTGTCGTGTATTGTGTGTGTGTGTAAGGATGGGTGTATGTGTGTGTATGAGAGGATGGGTGTATACGTGTGTGTATGAGAGAGAGAGAGAGAGAGAGAGAGAGAGAGAGAGAGAGAGAGAGACGCAAAAAAATAGTTCCTACCACCAAGTCGTAAACATAAAACTTCTCTTCTTTTTTTTTCCTTTCGATCCTAAGTTAAATTTATTTATTTTGACTGTATTTTATGGTGTGGTCTTTAGTGTAGAACAAATATTTGACCACCTACGAACGTGTTGCTGCGTTTAACCCCAGGCTAAAGGCTTCATGTGTGACAGAGCAATGTAGGGGGAAGGAGGGAGGTGAGAGTAATGTAAACAACACGAGAGGAATGTATAATTCTCTAGCTAAATTTCTCTCTCTCTCTCTCTCTCTCTCTCTCTCTCATAATAGATAACCTTCAAGGCCTGTGTGTTTTACCTCGCCTGCTGGCCACGGGCGACAGCTTAAAGGGGTCAGCTCTGTTTGGCTATTTAATATAATCTGCCCATTGAACGATTCCCAGTTATAATGGTCCCTTGTCCTAGTGGGCACCTGATGTAATGGGTCCCAGTACTAATAGGTCTCAATCTTAATGGGCCTCAGTCCTATTGGGCCCCAATGCTCTTGACCTAATGGGCTCTAGACCTAATAGGCTCCAAGACTAAATAACTAATGGACCCCAGAATTAATGGATTCCCACCATTAGGAGTGATTCCAACCTTAAGAGAAAATGGAATAAAATAAGAAAATAATGAAGAGAAAAAAATAGTTTAGCCAAGAGTGAAAATGAAAAAAAAGTGAAATAAAGAAAATGTACAAAGAATGAAGAAAAACGCAATGCTAATAAAAGAAGAAGTAACAAAAACGAAATTAAAAAGAATGAAAAGACGAGAGAGAAAACTAGAACAAGAAAAATAAAACTGAAAAGATATAAACAAGAAACATTGAAGAAAAGAATAGAAGAAAAGAAAGAGAAGAGGGAGAGAAAAAATAGGAAAGAAAGAGAAGAGAGAGAAAGAAAAAAATAAACCCTTCTCGCTCTCTGGAGACTGTCAAGGTAAGAGCAGAAATTAATGACGATCTCCATTCGATTAACGGGGAATTGGCTTCGTGTAACCTCCTACACCTAATTGGCTCTTGAGGTCCTGTTAGATAATTAGACGCCAATATGTGGCCAGGATAATGCTCGTCCATGTGGAGGTGAGACAGCCCATGTGGAGGAGATTCAGTCCATGTAGGGGAGAGACAGAGGGGGGAGAATGTGTGTTTTAGGGGAGAATGTCTTTATAAGGAAATAAAATAGGGGAGCCACTGCCTAATGTGGAGAGACATAACGCCTATGTGGAGGGACAGAACGCCAATGTGTAGACAGAACGCTTATAATTATCGAGAGACAAAATCACACAAAATCCCTAACTAGTTGTGGATGAACGCCCCCTAACTACTTAAGTTACGACACGAGGTTGGGTTAGAGTAGGGGGTAGGAAGTGTCGAAATTGCACAAGGGATTCTTAATGTTGCTAATGAGTTTTTCTAATACCCAGTTAAGTGGAAGGATAAACAACGGAACTCTGTGGATTATCGGGGCAAGAAATTCGGTTTTTGATTAATTTTGGTCTGTCTCTCTGTCTGTCTGTACACACACACACACACACACACACACACACCAATAACAAATATCTCGTGGGAAAAAAACTTGTCTGTCCTGATCCTGATTCGTGGCGTCAAAAGAGGTCATCTACTGTCATCTATTCACTTGTCTCTTATTCTTGGTTTTCGTTGTGTAAGGTAAGGATAGCATCCTCAAATGGATTAGGGCGTAACCATTGGAGCAACATCACAAGTGGACCATGGGGGGATGGGGGGGGATTCCACGCCCTTACCAGTCGGTGGGTCCTGATACCTTCCGTTGCCAACTACCGGATGGTACCATTCTCCACCTCCCAGGATGGGTGTGGATGGGGGATGGATGGGGGGATTCCACACCCTTCCCAGTCGGTGGGTCCTGAAACCTTCCGTTGCCAACTACCGGATGGTACCATTCTCCACCTCCCAGGATGAGCCCCTGAGGATAAATTGAGGATGGGGGGCGGATTCACGCCCTTCAGTGGTGGTCTGATTAACCATTCTCCACCTCCCAGGATGGGCGAGGATGGGGGAGGGGGATGGGGGATGGGGGGATGGGGTTGGATTCCACGCCCTTCCCAGTCGGTGGGTCCTGATACCTTCCGTCGGCGCCTGACGGATGGTGCCATTCTCCACCTCCCAGGATGGGTGTGGATGGGGGACGGGATTTTTTTTAATTTTTTTTTATTTTATCTTTTTTTTTTTGAGATTCCACCTACCCCTTCATCCTCTCACCCTTCCCAGTCGGTGGGTCCTGATACCTTACCGTACACCACCTACACCAACATACCCCATACTACAGTACCCACTACACCCCCACTACACCACCATACCCAACACTACACCACCCTACACACACACTTCCCAGTCGGTGGGTCCTGATACCTTACCATACACCACCCTACACCACCATACCCCATACTACACCACCCACTACACCCTCACTGCACCACCATACCCCACTACACCACCCACTACACCACCCTACACACACACTTCCCAGTCGGTGGGTCCTGATACCTTACCGTACACCACCCTACACCACCATACCCCATACTACACCACCCACTACACCCTCACTTCACCACCATACCCCACACTACACCACCCTACACACACACTTCCCAGTCGGTGGGTCCTGATACTGCTCACCATGCACACCTACACCTGTACCCCCATACTACACCACCACTACACCCCTCACTACACCATACCCCTACACCACCCTACACACACACTTCCCAGTCGGTGGGTCCTGATACCTTACCGTACACCACCCTACACCACCATACCCCATACTACACGACCCACTACACCCTCACTACACCACCATACCCCACATTACACCACCCACTACACCACCCTACACACACACTTCCAAGTCGGTGGGTCCTGATACCTTACCGTACACCACCCTACACCACCATACCCCATGCTACACGACCCACTACACCCTCACTACACCACCATACCCCACACTACACCACCCACTACACCACCCTACACACACACTTCCCAGTCGGTGGGTCCTGATACCTTACCCTACACCACCATACCCACTACACTACCCTATTTTATGACGTATTATTTGTGCTGTCTCAATTCTGATGTTGTTGACAAATGACCAGGAATTACAGTAATTATAAATGTTCTAATTATTATTCTCAATTATATTAATCATTTAAGTTAAAAAAAACACCAAAAGAATCGAACGACCCACCGCAACGCAACGAACCCAACGACCCACCGCAACGCAACGAACCCAACGACCCACCGCAACGCAACGAACCCAACGACCCAACGCAACGACCCAACGCAACGAACCCAACGACCCAACGCAACGCAACGAACCCAACGACCCACCGCAACGCAACGAACCCAACGACCCAACGAACAACGACCCAACGCAGCGAACCCAACGACCCACCGCAACACCAGCAGACAACGACCACCACCGCGCAACGAACCCAACGACCCAACGCAACGAACCCAACGACCCACCGCAACGAACCCAACGACCCAACGCAACGACCCACTACACTTTTTTTTCGTTTTTTTATTTTTTTATTTTTATTTTATTTATTTATTTATTTATTTATTTATTTATTTTTATTTTTATTTTTTTTTTATATATATTTTTTATTTTTTTAGCACACCACCCACTACACCCACCCCTTCATCCTCTCACCCTTCCCAGTCAGTGGTTCTTGGTACCTTCTGTTGTTGGCTGACGGATGGTACCATTCCCCACCTCCCAGGATGGGTGAGAGGATGATGGGTGGGGGGTTATAGACGGGATGTCCTACCCTACCTAACCTACACCTACCCGAGAGTTTAGTTAATAAGTGATGAACTGGCTTGGCCTTGCCTCGATCTGGGACTGGAGGAGCTAGATAGAGGTACTTACTTCGTCGTGTCACAGGCAGGGGAATTACTATCGACTTTTTGGAAGGTCTATTTATGTTACATTAGCTGTTTTTCCTGTTTTTCTTTAATAATTCATATATTTACGCAGTCGACCTCCAAAAGTAGACGTTTATTAACATAGAGATATAATGGGGCACTCCGTACAACATTCAAGCTATGTGGGCGTGTATGACTTGTCTTCTTGTGTACATGACTCTCGGGTGTGTGTGTGCGTGTATGACTGTCTTGTGCATATGACTGCCATGTATGTGTGTGTATGACTATCTTGTTGTGTACATGACTGTCGTGTGTGCGTGTATGACTGTCTTGTTGTGTACATGACTGCCATGTATGTGCGTGTATGACTTTCTTGTGTACATGACTCTCGTGTGTGTGTGTGTGTGTGTGTGTATGACTGTCTTGTTGTGCATATGACTGCCATGTATGTGTGTGTATGACTATCTTGTTGTGTACATGACTGTCGTGCGTGTGTGTATGACTGTCTTGTTGTGCATATGACTGCCATGTATGTGCGTGTATGACTTTCTTGTGTACATGACTCTCGTGTGTGTGTGTGTGTGTGTGTGTATATGACTGTCTTGTTGTGCATATGACTGCCATGTATGTGTGTGTATGACTATCTTGTTGTGTACATGACTGTCGTGTGTGTGTGTGTATGACTTTCTTGTTGTGTACATGACTGTCGTTTGTGTGCGTGTATGACTGTCTTGTGCATATGACTGCCATGTATGTGTGTGTATGACTATCTTGTGTATATGTCTGTTGGATTCTCAAGTCTTTGTCCACTAAATTCCCTCACCTAAACCTTCTCCATTACCACACCCCTCATCCCCCACCCTCCACCCTCACCCCGCCAACCCCCATCCCCCACCCTCACTCCCCCCACCCTTACCCCCAAATGGTGAATTCATCTACTGTAAGTCACTCTTTTAAATTGGGGCATTAAAAAAACAAAAAGCGTCAAAACAACAGAGACTCGACCGGCTCACTACCTACCATGTTGATTGCCCGCACAAGATGGACGAACAGACAGAATCTCATAAAAATAAAGTTTTTTTTCGCCCCCCAGGCTCCGTTGTGGGTCGTTTGACCTGTGCCCGGGTTGGCTAATTCCCGTAAAAAAAACCACACACAAGAGAGAGATAGAGGAGAACACAATATCAACTTAGTAAATCATCCTTCCATTTCATTTCCAGGAACAACTTCAGTTCTCCACGAGGTTCACATTACCCGTGGACAGCCATCGTTATTGGAACATGGGGAAATTTCGTCCGGCAACTATTTTTGAAACCAAAAGAAAGAAAATTGATTTGGATGGACATAAAATGTATAAATCTGCAAAGGAATAATATTTGTTATACGATATACTCCATACAGAACAGCACATGCAGAATTGTATTGTTCTTTTTAAAAGCGGTCCATGTTTGTGTACGAAAAATGCCGCCAGCCTCTACAGCGCCGTTTATATCCTCTAAATTCGCCTAACCATCATAAAAGGTAAGCCTTTAAGATAACTAATACAACTAATTTATGTGTAGAAATGTATTGAAATCAAATTGAACTAAAAAAAGTCGTAAATGGTCTATTTGAAGAGTGGTGAGAACAGCTTCCTCTGGGATGGTGAATGTCGCCCTTTATCAGAATTGTATCGGCCAGTTTTTTGTGACACCAGTGTAACATTCCTTTTACCGTAATTTCATATTTTAGACATTAATTCAAGCAACTGGCTGAATTTAGCCTCAGACATGATTCGTCAGGCCACCGCCAGCGGTCTACTGTCGGCTTTTGTGAAGGTGGTTTTGTTGTTTTTCTTTAATAATTCATATATTTTCGTAGTTTTTTTCAGGATTTGTATGAATTTATACTCCAATAACAGAGTTACAATTGTATTGAAGCTGTGTGTGGCCCTTTTACAGCCAATCTTGGCTACTAACTCAAGATACACTTGTGTGTGCGTGTTTGACTGTCGTGTGTGTGAGTGTCGTGAATCATGAAGAAATTTTGCAAGAACCTGTACCAAAACACATACAAAAGAATACCAAACAGTTATAAACAACAGCGAAACGGTAACTCTGCTATTTGAGTTTAAAATCACGTTAAGAACTGCGAAAATAAATCAATTATTGAAGAAAAACTGAAAAAATACCACATGTAACATAAATACAACTTCTGGAATGTTGATCAATGTCCCCCTGGCGGTGGCCTGGCGAACTAGGGGGGGGGGTCACAGCTTCCATGGTAAACACTTTAAATATTATGAGTGTCTCTCACCCACAATGGAGAGGCCTACACTATTTTCTCTCACCACCGCTGTCTACACCTACACTATGGTTACTCACACGTGCCAGAAGCACCGGACATGGAGTAGAAAAATTGTCCTCGTTGCAGATGGTGACGTCATCGTGTGGGTAGCAACGGACCCTGGTGTTATGGTGAAGTAATGGTGAGGTGATGGTGATAGTAAAAGAGATGGTGAAGTTCTTGGGAAGGCCACAGTGAGGTAACGATGAGAATGGTGATATTATGGTGAAATGATGGTGAGGTGAAAGGAATGATGGTGACGTAATGGTGAGATATAAGAGAAGAGGTGATGGTGAGTTTTAATGGTGATGTGGTAGGGTGATGGTGAGAGTTTATAAAGCGTAATGGTCCGGGTTTACAAGCTTTTACATATACGTGAACGCTTTAAGATTGTAACACACACACACACACACACACACACACACACACACACACACACCATTTTTATCCTTCATATCCCGAGAAAATTTACTCAACTAAAATAAATAACTATGACCTGGAACCTGGACCACTATGTTATGCTGTAAAAATAAACTCCTAACTAGACCCTCCACAAGGTACCATGTCTTATGGTCCTGTCCAGCAGTCACTTATCTTATTATCTTACCCAAATTTGAATATTTTACTCTTATTACTTTTGTTTTTCTTATCTTCTCTTATCTTCGGTGTTTATCTGTGTTTTCTTTGTTTAAAGATTTTATGTTTATTGTTGTTACTGTTTTGCTTATCTACTGATGCCAAGTTACCACCAGTCTCTCAGTGAAGTAATGCCTTTTCCCGTTTACCCTTCCTCCCGCACACCAACACTCCCTCACATCAATTCTTCACCCACAACACTGCCCACACAATAACACTCCCCACACACCCCCTACACACTCACGACACTTGTCATGAAATATCGCCTCTTCTTCTCTAAATACACAACAGATCGACTTGTTGCCAGCCCCACATAATAATATACCATTGTCCTTCACTCCTCCCACTTTGGCTATCACGTACGTCTGGGTGATAAGAATATATGTGGATAAATACACGTAAATATTAGTGACAGCGACGATAATATTCTCATACATATTAGAATATCCTCTTGTCGATACCTACCCTCTTAATATTTTAATTTATGTCATATGATATGGGTATAATTAAATATATACACATATTGTATATACCAACAACATGAATACATATCCCGTCTGCCTATACCACCCTCTTAAGCGTCAGTATTGAGTATTTCTTTAACTACTATTGGCATATTGAGTATACAACACGACACAGACCTTGGGAGGGGACAGGAAGTAGTATACAGTACAGGTTATTCACATCACGTACACACCTGTCCCGTAAAAGGGGATATATGACCATCCTCTCCTCTATAGCCATCATAACACATGCGAGGTCCGCAATACATAAATAGTCCAGGATGTCCCGCACTTCACCCCGACATCCAAGTCCCTAACTGGGTTAATCTTTAACTTGGTGACACTATAAAATGGACGGGAACCTTCAGCACACCGGCGAGAAGGATCCCTAGGAGGTAATAGCGACTTGAACTGGGGGCCTTCAAGACGCCGCCAAGAGGGTCTTCAGTTAGCCACGTTCACTCCTTAATATATGTGGAGAAAAACTTCCTCTTCAATACATCACAGTGCATGTGTGATATTTTAAGTCCATTCAGAAATATTGTTAAATCTATGACATGTATATATATATAATATTATCGATACGTAGTCGAGTATTTGCCACAGGAAAACAACGCACTTTTTCTTCTGTTTAAATGAACGGCCATTGACACAACAATACTTTGTGGTACCAGTGATATTATAGATAACGCGGGAAAATAGATTGATAGACAGCTGAAGATAACATAAAAAAATACTAGAAAAACCCACTAGTCAAAAATATATCCAGCACACATTGGAGAAAAATAATAAGCTAGAAGTTATCAAGTCAAACCCGACGAATGAAATCCTGCAGTCACAAGATATCAAATAAAACGACCCCCCCCTCCCCCCCCACTCCCCACACCCTCTAAAAAAGATCACACCAAGTAGAAAACAACAACAAAAATGAAAACAATCACACCGCTGCAAAATAAAATAACCGGAATAACACATGAAGATAAAAGCAATCACGACTTCATAATTAATGGATGGTACACAGGAGAATAACAAGCACTCGGTGACAAAAGGAAGAGTTCAATTTGACACACAAGTGCCAACGGAAGCCAGACTCACACACAGTAATAGATAACCAGGGAACAGAGATTGAAACAAATGAAAGAGAACATCAAAAGGAGAGCGAGAGAGTGAATCAACAGATTGAGAAGATAACGTCAAAAAATTAATCGAAATGAAACAGGGAGGAAGAAAAATAACAGAAAAAAAAGATACCGAAATAAAGAAAGACTGACACTATTGGTAGACTGACACTATTGGTAGACTGACACTATTGGTAGACTGACACTATTGGTAGACTGACACTATTGGTAGACTGACACTATTGGTAAACTGACACTATTGATAGACTGGACACACAGGACTGATACCATGGTGACTGACACACAGGATCACACACTAGCTGGTGGACTGACACTATTGGCAGACTGGACACCATTGGAATCGGGACACTATTATAGACTGGGACACTCGGCCAGGTGACTCTATAATGCATGCGGGTAGACCTTGGTTTGATAAAGAGTGACACTATTGGTAGACTGACACTATTGGTAGACTGACACTATTGGTAGACTGACACTATTGGTAGACTGACACTATTGGTAGACCGACACTATTGGTAGACTGACACTATTGGTAGAGTGACACTATTGGTAGACTGACACTATTGGTAGACTGACACTATTGGTAGACTGACACTATTGGTAGACTGACACTATTGGTAGACTGACACTATTGGTAGACAGACACTATTGGTAGACTGACACTATTGGTAGACTGACACTATTGGTAGACAGACACTATTGGTAGAGTGACACCATTGGTAGACTGACGCTATTGGTAGACTGACACTATTGGTAGACAGACACTATTGGTAGACTGACACTATTGGTAGACTGACACTATTGGTAGACTGACACTATTGGTAGACTGACACTATTGGTAGACTGACACTATTGGTAGACTGACACTATTGGGAGACTGACACTATTGGTAAGACTGACACTATTGGTAGACTGACACTATTGGTAGACTGACACTATTGGTAGACTGACACTATTGGTAGACTGACACTATTAGTAAGACTGACACTATTGGTAGACTGACACTATTGGTAGACTTATACTATTGGTAGACTGACTATTGCTAGACTGATACTATTGGTAGACTGATACTATTGGTAGACTGACACTATTGGTAAGACTGACACTATTGGGAGACTGATACTATTGGTAGACTGACACTATTGGTAGATTGGCACTATTGGTAAGACTAACACTATTGGTAAGACTGACACTATTGGTAAGACTGACACTATTGGTAGACTGATACTATTGGTAGACTGACACTATTGGTAGATTGGCACTATTGGTAAGACTGACACTATTGGTAAGACTGACACTATTGGTAAGACTGACACTATTGGTAGACTGACACTATTGGTAGACTGACACTATAGGCAGACTGACACTATTGGTAGACTAACACTATTAGTAAGACTAACTATTGGTAGACTGACACTATTGGTAGACTGACACTATTAGTAAGACTGACACTATTGGTAGACTGACACTATTAGTAAGACTAACTATTGGTAGAC
>NW_024714913.1:0-21176 GCF_018991925.1 Homarus americanus
TCTAGGACTGCTTTTATTGTCCTGGTGGCCCAGAGGTAGCATTCCCCGGTCACAAATATAAGATCGTGGGTTCAAATCCTGGTGGGGTGAGGTGTTGATTATATGTAGAAGTCTGCGTGCTTTATTGGGCTAATGAAATATATATGGATCCTCGTGTTTCGAAGCCGCATTGGGTTAAGCGTTGCTCTGATCACCTAAGCGGCACGGGTGGTCCCCATTAGAGGTTCATGGCGCCATAAGGTCGTTGAACAGGCTTTGTGTGAAAAATAGTAGAGTCTAGGACTGCTTTTATTGTCCTGGTGGCCCAGAGGTAGCGTTCCCCGGTCACAATTATAAGATCGTGGGTTCAAATCCTGGTGGGGTGAAGGTGTTGATTAAATGTAGAAGTCATGGTACTTTATTGGGCTAATGAAATATATATGGATCTCGTGTTTCAGCCTTGCATTGGGTTAAAAGCGTTGCTCTGATCACCTAAGCGGCACGGGTGGTCCCCATTAGAGGTTCACGGCGCCATAAGCTCGTTGAACAGGCTTTGTGTGAAACATAGCAGAGTCTAGGAGTGCTTTTATTGTCCTGGTTGCCCAGAGGTAACATTCCCCGGTCACAATTATAAGATGGTGGGTTCAAATGCTGGTGGGGTGAGGTGTTGATTATATGTAGAAGTCTGCGTGCTTTATTGGGCTAATGAAAAATATATGGATCCTCGGGTTTCGAAGCTGCATTTGGTAAAACGTTGCTCTGATCACCTAAGCGGCACGGGTGGTCCCCATTAGAGGTTCACGGCGCCAAAAGCTCGTTGAACAGTCTTTGTGTGAAATATAGCAGAGTCTAGGACTGCTTTTAGTGTCCTGGTGGCCCAGAGGTAGCATTCCCCGGTCACAATCATAAGATCGTGGGTTCAAATCCTTGTGGGGTGAGGTGTTGGTTAAATGTAGAAGTCCGCGTGCTTTATTGGGCTAATGAAATATATATGGATCCTCGTGTTTCGACGCCGCATTGGGTTAAGCGTTGCTCTGATCACCTAAGCGGCATGGGTGGTCCCCATTAGAGGTTCACGGCGCCATAAGCTCGTTGAACAGGCTTTGTGTGAAATATAGCAGAGTCTAGGACTGCTTTCATTGTCCTGGTGGCCCAGAGGTAGCATTCCCCGGGCACAATTATAAGATCGTGGGTTCAAATCCTGGTGGGGTGAGGTGTTGATTATATCTAGAAGTCTGCGTGCTTTATTGGGCTAATGAAAAATATATGGATCCTCGGGTTCCAAAGCCGCATTTGGTAAAACGTTGCTCTGATCACCTAAGCGGCACGGGTGGTCCCCATTAGAGGTTCACGGCGCCAAAAGCTCGTTGAACAGGCTTTGTGTGAAATATAGCAGAGTCTAGGAATGCTTTTAGTGTCCTGGTGGCCCAGAAGTAGTGTTCCCCGGTCACAATTAGAAGATCGTGGGTTCGAATCCTGGTGGGGTGAGGTGTTGATTATATGAAGAAGTCCGCGTGCTTTATTGGGCTAATGAAATCTATATGGATCCTCGTGTTGAGAAGCTGCATTTGGTAAAACGTTGCTCTGATCACCTAAGCGGCACGGGTGGTCCCCATTAGAGGTTCACGGCGCCATAAGCTCGTTGAACAAGCTTTGTGTGAAATATAGCAGAGTCTAGGACTGCTTTTATTGTCCTGGCGGCCCAGAGGTAGCGTCCCCCGGTCACAATTATAAGATCGTGGGTTCAAATCCTGGTGGGGTGAGGTGTTGATTAAATGTAGAAGTCCGCGTGCTTTATTGGGCTAATGAAATATATATGGATCCTCATGTTTCGAAGCCGCATTTGGTTAAGCGTTGCTCTGATCACCTAAGCGGCACGGGTGGTCCCCATTAGAGGTTCACGGCGCCATAAGCTCGTTGAACAGGCTTTGTGTGAAATATAGCAGAGTCTAGGACTGCTTTTATTGTCGTTGTGGCCCAGAGGTAGCATTCCCTGGTCACAATTATAAGATCGTGGGTTCAAATCCTGGTGGGTTGAGGTGTTGATTATATAAAGAAGTCATTATTAGCTGTGGGGCTCCTTGAGAAATATATATGGATCCTCGCGTTTCGAAGGCGCATTTGGTAAAACGATGCTCTGATCACCTAACTGGCACGGGTGGTCCCCTATAGTGGTTCACAGCGCCATAAGCTCGTTGAACAGGCTTTGTGTGAAATATAGCAGAGTCTAGGACTGCTTTTATTGTCCTGGTGGCCCAGAGGTGGCGTCCCCCGGTCACAATTATAAGATCGTGGGTTCAAATCCTGGTGGGGTGAGGTGTTGATTATATGTAAAAGTCCGAGTGCTTTATTGGGCTAATGAAATATATTTGGATCCTCCTGTTTCGAAGCCGCATTTGGTAAAACATTGCTCTGATCACCTAAGCGGCACTGGTGGCCCCATTAGAGGTTCACGGCGCCATAAGCTCGTTGAACAGGATTTGTGTGAAATATAGCAGAGTGTAGGACTGCTTTTATTGTCCTAGTGGCCCAGAGGTAGCATTCCCCGGTCAAAATTATAAGATCGTGGGTTCAAATCCTGGTGGGGTGAGGTGTTGATTATATGAAGAAGTCCGCGTGCTTTATTGGGCTAATGAAATATATATGGATCCTCGTGTTTCGAAGCCGGATTTGGTAAAACGTTGCTCTGATCACCTAAGCGGCACAGGTGGTCCCTATTAGAGGTTCATGGAGCCATAAGGTCGTTGAACAAGCTTTTTGTGAAATATAGTAGAGACTTGGACTGCTTTTATTGTCCTGGTGGCCCAGAGGTAGCATACCCCGGCCACAATTATAAGATCGTGGGTTTGAATCCTGGTGGGGTGAGGTGTTGATTATATGCAGAAGTCCGAGTGCTTTATTGGGCTAATGAAATATATGGATCCTCGGTGTTTCGAAGCCGCATTTGCAAAACGTTGCTCTCTCCACCTAAGCGGCACGGGTGGTCCCCTATAGTGGTCCCACAGCGCCATAAGCTCGTTGAACAGGCTTTGTGTGAAATATAACAGAGTCTAGGATTGCTTATAGTGTCCTGGTGGCTCAGAGGTAGCGTTCCCCGTCACAATTATAAGATCGTGGGTTCGAATCCTGGTGGGGTGAGGTGTTGATTATATGAAGAAGTCCGCGTGCTTTATTGGGCTAATGAAATATATATGGATCCTCGTGTTTCGAAGCCGCATTTGGTAAAACGTTGCTCTGATCACCTAAGCGGCACGGGTGGTCCCCTATAGTGGTTCACAGCGCCATAAGCTCGTTGAACAGGCTTTGTGTGAAATATAGCAGAGTCTAGGACTGCTTTTATTGTCCTGGTGGCCCAGAGGTAGCGTTCCCCCGTCACAATTAGAAGATCGTGGGTTCAAATCCTGGTGGGGTGAGGTGTTGATTATATGAAGAAGTCCGCGTGCTTTATTGGGCTAATGAAATATATATGGATCCTCGTGTTTCGAAGCCGCATTTGGTAAACGTTGCTCTGATCACCTAAGCGGCACGGGTGGTCCTCATTAGAGGTTTACGGCGCCTTAAGCTCGTTGAACAGGTTTTGTGTAAAATATAGCAGAGTCTAGGACTGTTTTTATTGTTCCTCGTGGCCCAGAGGTAGCGTCCCCCGGTCACAATTATAA
This sequence comes from Homarus americanus, assembly GCF_018991925.1. Classification (NCBI taxonomy): domain Eukaryota; kingdom Metazoa; phylum Arthropoda; class Malacostraca; order Decapoda; family Nephropidae; genus Homarus; species Homarus americanus. The sequence goes on from NW_024714913.1 coordinate 3,639, forward strand.
GATCGGGGGTTCGAATCCTGGTGGGGTGAGGTGTTGATTATATGAAGAAGTCCGCGTGCTTTATTGGGCTAATGAAATATATATGGATCCTCGTGTTTCGAAGCCGCATTTGGTAAAACGTTGCTCTGATCACCTAAGCGGCACGGGTGGTCCTCATTAGAGGTTTACAGTGCCTTAAGCTCGTTGAACAGGCTTTGTGTGAAATATAGCAGAGTCTAGGACTGCTTTTATTGTTCCTGGTGGCCCAGAGGTAGCGTCTCCCGGTCACAATTATAAGATCGTGGGTTCAAATCCTGGTGGGATGAGGTGTTGATTATATGTAGAACTCCGCGTGCTTTATTGGGCTAATGAAATATATATGGATCCTCGTGTTTCGAAGCCGCATTTGGAAAAACGTTGTTCTGATCACTTAAGCGGCATGGGTGGTCCCCATTAGAGGTTCACGGCACCAAAAGCTCGTTGAACAGGCTTTGTGTGAAACATAACAGAGTCTAGGACTGCTTTTAGTGTCCTGGTGGCCCAGAGGTAGCGTTCCCCGGTCACAATTATAAGATCGTGGGTTTGAATCCTGGTGGGGTGAGGTATTGATTATATGTAGAAGTCCGAGTGCTTTATTGGGCTAATGAAATATATATGGATACTCGTGTTTCCAAGCCGGATATGGTAAAACGTTGCTCTGATCACCTAAGGGGGAAGGGTGGTTCCCATTAGAGATTCACAGCGCCATAAGGTCGTTGAACAGGCTTTGTGTGAAATATAGTAGAGTCTAGGACTGCTTTTATTGTCCTGGTGGCCCAGAGGTAGCATACCCCGGTCACAATTATAAGATCGTGGGTTTGAATCCTGGTGGGGTGAGGTGTTGATTACATATAGAAGTCCGAGTGCTTTATTGGGCTAATGAAATATATTTGGATCCTCGTGTTTCGAAGCCGCATTTGGAAAAACGTTGCTCTGATCACCTAAGCAGCACGGGTGGTCCCCATTAGAGGTTCACGGCGCCATAAGCTCGTTGAACAGGATTTGTGTGAAATTTAGCAGAGTGTAGGACTGCTTTTATTGTCCTGGTGGCCAAGAGGTAGCGTTCCCCGGTCACAATTATAAGATCGTGGGTTCAAATCCTGGTGGGGTGAGGTTTTGATTATATGTAGAAGTCCGCGTGCTTTATTGGGCGATTGAAATATATATGGATCCTCGAGTTTCCAAGCCAGATTTGGTAAAACGTTGCTCTGATAACCTAAGCGGCACTGCTGGTCCCAATAAGAGGTTCACGGCGCCATAAGCTCATTCAACAGGCTTTGTGTGAAATATAACAGTCTAGGACTGCTTTTAGTTTCCTGGTAGTTCAGAGGCACCGTTCCCCGGTCACAGTTATAAGATCATGGGTTCAAATCCTGGTGGGGTGAGGTGTTGATTATGTGTTAAGGTCCGCGTGCTTTATTGGGCTAATGAAATATATATGGATCCTCGTGTTTCGAAGCCGCATTTGGTAAAACGTTGCTCTGAACACCTAAGCGGCACGGGTGGTCCCCATTAGAGGTTCACGGCGCCATAAGCTCGTTTAACAGGCTTTGTGTGAAATATAGCAGAGTCTAGGACTGCTTTTATTGTCCTGGTGGCCCAGAGGTAGCATTCCCCGGTCACAATTATAAGATCGTGGGTTCGAATCCTGGTGGGGTGAGGTGTTGATTATATGTAGAAGTCTGCGTGCTTTATTGGGCTAATGAAATATATATGGATCCTCGTGTTTCGAAGCCGCATTTTGGTAAAACGTTGCTCTGATCACCTAAGCGGCACGGGTGGTCCCCTATAGTGGTTCACAGCGCCATAAGCTCGTTGAAAAGGCTTTGTGTGAAATATAGCAGAGTCTAGGGCTGCTTTTATTGTCCTAGTGGCCCAGAGGAAGCATTACCCGGTCACAATTATAAGATCGTGGGTTCAAATCCTGGTGGGGTGAGGTGTTGATTATATGTAGAAGTCCGCGTGCTTTATTGGGCTAATGAAATATATATGGATCCTCGTGTTTCGAAGCCGCATTTGGTAAAACGTTGCTCTGATCAACTAAGCATTACGGGTGGTCCCCATTAGAGGTTTACGGCGCCATAAGCTCGTTGAACAGGCTTTGTGTGAAATATAGCAGAGTCTAGGAATGCTTTTAGTGTCCTGGTGGCCCAGAGGTAGCGATCCCCTGTCACAATTAGAAGATCGTGGGTTCGAATCCTGGTGGGGTGAGGTGTTGATTATATGAAGAAGTCCGCGTGCTTTATTGGGCTAATGAAATATATATGGATCCTCGTGTTTCGAAGCCGCATTTGGTAAAACGTTGCTCTGATCACCTAAGCGGCACGGGTGGTCCCCTATAGTGGTTCACAGCGCCATAAGCTCGTTGAACAGGCTTTGTGTGAAATATAGCAGAGTCTAGGACTGCTTTTATTGTCCTGGTGGCCCAGAGGTAGCGTTCCCCCGTCACAATTAGAAGATCGTGGGTTCAAATCCTGGTGGGGTGAGGTGTTGACTATATGAAGAAGTCCGCGTGCTTTATTGGGCTAATGAAATATATATGGATCCTCGTGTTTCGAAGCCGCATTTGGTAAAACGTTGCTCTGATCACCTAAGCGGCACGGGTGGTCCTCATTAGAGGTTTACGGCGCCTTAAGCTCGTTGAACAGGTTTTGTGTAAAATATAGCAGAGTCTAGGACTGCTTTTATTGTTCCTCGTGGCCCAGAGGTAGCGTCCCCCGGTCACAATTATAAGATCGGGGGTTCAAATCCTGGTGGGATGAGGTGTTGATTATATGTAGAACTCCACGTGCTTTATTGGGCTAATGAAATATATATGGATCCTTGTGTTTCGAAGCCGCATTTGGTAAAACGTTGCTCTGATCACCTAAGCGGCACGGGTGGTCCCCTATAGTGGTTCACAGCGCCATAAGCTCGTTGAACAGGCTTTGTGTGAAATATAGCAGAGTCTAGGACTGCTTTTATTGTCCTAGTGGCCCAGAGGTAGCATTCACCGGTAACAATTATAAGATCGTGGGTTCAAATCCTGGTGGGGTGAGGTGTTGATTATATGTAGAAGTCTGAGTGCTTTATTGGGCTAATGAAATATATATGGATCCTCGTGTTTCGAAGCCGGTTTTGGTAAAACGTTGCTCTGATCACCTAAGCGGCACAGGTGGTCCCCATTAGTGGGTCATGGAGCCATAAGGTCGTTGAACAGGCTTTGTGTGAAATATAGTAGAAACTTGGACTGCTTTTATTGTCCTGGTGGCCCAGAGGTAGCATACCCCGGTCACAATTATAAGATCGTGGGTTTGAATCCTGGTGGGGTGAGGTGTTGATTATATGTAGAAGTCCGAGTGCTTTATTGGGCTAATGAAATATATTTGGATCCTCGTGTTTCGAAGCCGCATTTGGAAAAAGTTGCTCTGATCACCTAAGCAGCACGGGAGGTCCCCATTAGAGGATCACGGCGCCATAAGCTCGTTGAACAGGATTTGTGAAATACATAGCAGAGTGTAGGACTGCTTTTATGTCCCAGGCCCAGAGGTAGCTGCCCCCGGTCACAATTATAAAGGATCGTGGGTTCAAATCCTGGTGCAGGCTTTGATTATATGTAGAAGTCCGCGTGCTTTATTGGGCTAATGAAATATATATGGATCCTCGTGTTTCGAAGCCGGATTTGGTAAAACGTTGCTCTGATCACCTAAGCGGCACAGGTGGTCCCCATTAGAGGTTCATGGAGCCATAAGGTCGTTGAACAGGCTTTGTGTGAAATATAGTAGAGACTTGGACTGCGTTTATTGTCCTGGTGGCCCAGAGGTAGCATACCCCGGCCACAATTATAAGATCGTGGGTTTGAATCCTGGTGGGGTGAGGTATTGATTATATGTAGAAGTCCGAGTGCTTTATTGGGCTAATGAAATATATATGGATACTCGTGTTTCGAAGCTGGATATGGTAAAACGTTGCTCTGATCACCTAAGGTGCAAGGGTGGTCCCCATTAGAGGTTCACGGCGCCATAAGCTCATTCAACAGGCTTTGTGTGAAATATAACAATCTAGGACTGCTTTTAGTTTCCTAGTGGTTCAGAGGCACCGTTCCCCGGTCACAGTTATAAGATCATGGGTTCAAATCCTGGTGGGGTGAGGTGTTGATTATATGTAGAAGTCCGCGTGCTTTATTGGGATAATGAAATATATATGGATCCTCGTGTTTCCAAGCCGCATTTGGTAAAATATTGCTCTGATCACCTAAGCAGCACGGGTGGTCCCCATTAGAGGTTCACTGCGCCATAATCTCGTTGAACAGGCTTTGTGTGAAATTTAGCAGAGTCTAGGACTGCTTTTATTGTCCTGGTGGCCCAGAGGTAGCGTTCCGCCTGTCACAATTAGAAGATCGTGAGTTCAAATCCTGGTGGGGTGAGGTGTTGATTATGTGTAAAAGTCTGCGTGCTTTATTGGGCTAATGAAATATATATGGATCCTCGTGTTTCGAAGCCGCATTTGGTAAAACGTTGCTCTGATCACCTAAGCGGCACGGGTGGTCCTCATTAGAGGTTTACGGCGCCTTAAGCTCGTTTAACAGGCTTTGTGTGAAATATAGCAGAGTCTAGGACTGCTTTTATTGTTCCTGGTGGCCCAGAGGTAGCGTCCCCCAGTCACAATTATAAGATCGTGGTTTCAAATCCTGGTGGGGTGAGGTGTTGATTATATGTAGAAGTCCGCATGCTTTATTGGGCTAATGAAATATATATGGATCCTCGTGTTTCGAAGCCGCATTTGGTAAAACGTTGCTCTGATCACCTAAGCGGCACGGGTGGTCCCCATTAGAGGTTCACGGCGCCAAAAGCTCGTTGAACAGGCTTTGTGTGAAACATAGCAGAGTCTACGACTGCTTTTAGTGTCCTGGTGGCCCAGAGGTAGCGTTCCCCGGTCACAGTTAGAAGATCGTGGGTTCGAGTCCTGGTGGGGTGAGGTGTTGATTATATGAAGAAGTCCGCGTGCTTTATTGGGCTAATGAAATATATATGGATCCTCGTGTTTCGAAGCCGCATTTGGTAAAACGTTGCTCTGATCACCTAAGCGGCACGGGTGGTCCCCTATAGTGGTTCACAGCGCCATAAGCTCGTTGAACAGGCTTTGTGTGAAATATAGCAGAGTCTAGGAATGCTTTTATTGTCCTAGTGGCCGAGAGGTAGCATTCCCCGGTCACAATTATAAGATCGTGGGTTCAAATCCTGATGGGGTGAGGTGTTGATTATATGTAGAAGTCTGCGTGCTTTATTGGGCTAATGAAATATATATGGATCCTCGTGTTTCGAAGTCGGATTTGGTAAAACGTTGCTCTGATCACCTAAGCGGCACAGGTGGTCCCCATTAGAGGTTCATGGAGCCATAAGGTCGTTGAACAGGCTTTGTGTGAAATATAGTAGAGACTTTGACTGCTTTTATTGTCCTGGTGGCCCAGAGGTAGCATACCCCGGTCACAATAATAAGATTGTGGGTTTGAATCCTGGTGGGGTGAGATGTTGATTATATGTTGAAGTCCGCGTGCTTTATTGGGCTAATGAAATATATATGGATCCTCTTGTTTCGAAGCCGCATTTGGTAAAACGTTGCTCTGATCACCTAAGCGGCACGGGTGGTCCCCAATAGAGGTTCACGGCGCCATAAGCTCGTTGAACAGGCTTTGTGTGAAATACAGAAGAGTCTAGGACTGCTTTTATTGTCCTGGTGCCCCAGAGGTAGCATTCACCGGTCACAATTATAAGTTTGTGGGTTCAAATCCTGGTGGGATGAGGTGTTGATTATATGTACAAGTCCGCGTGCTTTATTGGGCTAATGAAATATATATGGATCCTCGTGTTTCGAAGCCGGATTTGGTAAAACGTTGCTCTGATCACCTAAGCGGCACAGGTGGTCCCCATTAGAGGTTCATGGAGCCATAAGGTCGTTGAACAGGCTTTGTGTGAAATATAGTAGAGACTTGGACTGCTTTTATTGTCCTGGTGGCCCAGAGGTAGCATACCCCGGCCACAATTATAAGATCGTGGGTTTGAATCCTGGTGGGGTGAGGTATTGAATATATGTAGAAGTCTGCGTGCCTTATTGGGCTAATGAAATATATATGGATACTCGTGTTTCCAAGCTGGATATGGTAAAACGTTGCTCTGATCACCTAAGGTGCAAGGGTGGTCCCCATTAGAGGTTCACGGCGCCATAAGCTCATTCAACAGGCTTTGTGTGAAATATAACAATCTAGGACTGCTTTTAGTTTCCTAGTGGTTCAGAGGCACCGTTCCCCGGTCACAGTTATAAGATCATGGGTTCAAATCCTGGTGGGGTGAGGTGTTGATTATATGTAGAAGTCCGCGTGCTTTATTGGGCTAATGAAATATATATGTAACCTCGTGTTTCGAAGCCGCATTTGGTAAAACGTTGCTCTGATCACCTAGTCGGCACTGGTGGTCCTCATTAAAGGTTTACGGTGCCTTAAGCTCGTTGAACAGGCTTTGTGTGAAATATAGCAGAGACTAGAACTGCTTTTATTGTTCCTGGTGGCCCAGAGGTAGCGTCCCCCGGTCACAATTATAAGATCGTGGGTTCAAATCCTGGTGGGGTGAGGTGTTGATTATATGTAGAAGTCCGCGTGCTTTATTGGGCTAATGAAATATATATGGAACCTCGTGTTTCGAAGCCGCATTTGGTAAAACGTTGCTCTGATCACCTAAGCGACTTGAGTGGTCCTCATTAAGTTCACGGCACCATAAGCTCGTTGAACGAGCTTTGTGTGAAATATAGCAGAAGTCTAGGAATGCTTTTAGTGTCCTGGTGGCCCCAGAGGTAGCGTTCCCGGTCACAATTAGAATCTTGGGTTCGAGGTCTGGTGGGGTGAGAGTGTTGATTATATGAAGAAGTCCGCGTGCTTTATTGGGCTAATGAAATATATATGGATCCTCGTGTTTCGAAGCCGCATTTGGTAAAACGTGGCTCTGATCACCTAAGCGGCACGGGTGGTCCTCATTAGAGGTTTACAGCGCCTTAAGCTCGTTTAACAGGCTTTGTGTGAAATATAGCAGAGTCTAGGACTGCTTTTATTGTCCTGGTGGCCCAGAGGTAGCATTCCCCGGTCACAATTATAAGATCGTTGGTTCAAATCCTGGTGGGATGAGGTGTTGATTATATGTACAAGTCCGCGTGGTTTATTGGGCTAATGAAATATATATGGATCCTCGTGTTTCGAAGCCGCATTTGGTAAAACGTTGCTCTGATCACCTAAGCGGCACGGGTGGTCCTCATTAGAGGTTCACGGCGCCATAAGCTCGTTGAACAGGCTTTATGTGAAATATAGAAGAGTCTAGGACTCCTTTTATTGGCCTAGTGGCCCAGAGGTAGCATTCCCCGGTCACAATTATAAGATCGTGGGTTCAATTCCTGGTGGGGTGAGGTGTTGATTATATGTAGAAGTCTGCGTGCTTTATTGGGCTAATGAAATATATATGGATCCTCGTGTTTCGAAGCCGGATTTGGTAAAACGTTGCTCTGATCACCTAAGCGGCACGGGTGGTCCTCATTAGAGGTTCACGGCGCCATAAGCTCGTTGAACAGGCTTTGTGTGAAATATAGCAGAGTCTAGGAATGCTTTTAGTGTCCTGGTGGCCCAGAGGTAGCGAGCCCCGGTCACAATTAGAAGATCGTGGGTTCAAATCCTGGTGGGGTGAGGTGATGATTATATGAAGAAGTCCGCGTGATTTATTGGGCTAATGAAATATATATGGATCCTCGTATTTCGAAGCCGCATTTGGTAAACGTTGCTCTGATCACCTAAGCGGCACGGGTGGTCCCCATTAGAGGTTCATGGAGCCATAAGGTCGTTGAACAGGCTTTGTGTGAAATATAGTAGAGACTTTGACTGCTTTTATTGTCCTGGTGGCCCAGAGGTAGCATACCCCGGCCACAATTAGAAGATCGTGGGTTCGAATCCTGGTGGGGTGAGGTGTTGATTATATGAAGAAATCCGCGTGCTTTATTGGGCTAATGAAATATATATGGATCCTCGTGTTTCGAAGCCGCATTTGGTAAAACGTTGCTCTGATCACCTAAGCGGCACGGGTGGTCCTCATTAAAGGGTTACGGTGCCTTAAGCTCGTTGAACAGGCTTTGTGTGAAATATAGCAGAGTCTAGGACTGCTTTTATTGTTCCTGGTGGCCCAGAGGTAGCGTCCCCCGGTCACAATTATAAGATCGTGGGTTCAAATCCTGGTGGGGTGAGGTGTTGATTATATGTAGAAGTCCGCGTGCTTTATTGGGCTAATGAAATATATATGGAACCTCGTGTTTCGAAGCCGCATTTGGTAAAACGTTGCTCTGATCACCTAAGCGGCACGGGTGGTCCTCATTAGAGGTTTACAGCGCCTTAAGCTCGTTTAACAGGCTTTGTGTGAAATATAGCAGAGTCTAGGACTGCTTTTATTGTTCCTGGTGGCCCAGAGGTAGCGTCCCCCGGTCACAATTATAAGATGGTGGTTTCAAATCCTGGTGGGGTGAGGTGTTGATTATATGTAGAAGTCCGCATGCTTTATTGGGCTAATGAAATATATATGGATCCTCGTGTTTAGCGCATTTGGTAACGGTGCTCCTGATCACCTAGTGTAACGCGAGGTGGTCCCCCATTAGAGGTTCCGCAGCGTAAAAGCTCGTTGAACGGAAGCTTTGTGTGAAATATAGCAGAGTCTAGGACTGCTTTTATTGTCCTGGTGGCCCAGAGATAGCGTTCCCCGGTCACAATTATAAGATCTTTGGTTCAAATCCTGGTGGTGGTGAGGTGTTGATTATATGTAGAAGTCCGCGTGCTTTATTGGGCTAAGGAAATATATATGGATCCTCGTGTTTCCAAGCCGGATTTGGTAAAACATTGCTCTGATCACCTAAGCGACACGGGTGGTTCCCTATATTGGTTCACAGCGCCATAAGCTCGTTGAACAGGTTTTGTGTGAAATATAGCAGAGTCTAGGACTGCTTTATTATTGTCTGATGGCGGTAGCATTCCCGATTTAATTATATAAGATGGGTGAGTTCAAATCCTGATGGGGTGAGTGTTGATTATATGTAGAAGAAGTCTGCGTGCTTTATTGGGCTAATGAAATATATATGGATCTCGTGTTTCCAAGCCGGATTTGGTAAACGTTGCTCTGATCACCTAAGCGGCATGGGTGGTTCCCATTAGAGGTTCACGGTGCCCTAAGCTCGTTGAACAGGCTTTGTGTGAAATATAACAGAGTCGAGGACTGCTTTTAGTGTCCTGGTGGCCCAGAGGTAGTGTTCCCCGGTCACAATTATAAGATCGTGGGTTCGAATCCTGGTGGGGTGAGGTGTTGATTATATGTAGAAGTCCGCATGCTTTATTGGGCTAAATAAATATATATGGATCCTCGTGTTTGACGCATTTATTAGCTTGCGTTATCTGATCACCTAAAGCGTACTTGGTGGTCCTCATTAGAGTTTCACGGCGCCATAAGCTCGTTGAAGAGGCTTTGTGTGAAATATAACAGAGACTAGGACTGCTTTTAGTGTCCTGGTGGTCCACAGGTAGCATTCCCTGGTCACATTTATAAGATTTTGTGTTTGAATCCTGGTGGGGTGAGGTGTTGATTTTATGTAGAAGTCCGCGTGCTTTATTGGGCTAATGAAATATATATGGATCCTCGTGTTTTGATGCCGCATTTGGTAAAACGTTGCTCTGATCACCTAAGCGGCACAGGTGGTCCCAATGAGAGGTTCACGGCGCCATAAGCTCGTTGAACAGGCTTTGTATGAAATATAGCAGAGTCTAGGACTGCTTTTATTGTCCTGGTGGCCCAGAGGTAGCATTCCCGGTCACAATTATAAGATCGTGGCTTCAAATCCTGGTCGGGTGAGGTGTTGTTGATTATATGTAGAAGTCTCATTAACTGTTGGGCTAATAAAATATATATATGGATCACCGTGTTTCAGGCGGTTTGAGTAAAACGTTGCTCTGATCTTCGCTGACGCAGGTGGTCCTCATTAGAAATTCATGGAGCCATAGATGCGTTGAACAGGTTTTGTGTGAAATATAGAAGAGTCTAGGACTGCGTTTATTGTCCTGGTGGCCCAGAGGTAGCGATCCCCGGTCACAATTATAAGATCGTGGGTTCAAATCCTGGTGGGGTGAGGTGTTGATTATATGTAGAAGTCTGCGTGCTTTATTGGGCTAATGAAATATATATGGATCCTCTCGTGTTTGAAGCACATTTATTTCACCGTTGCTCTGATCACCTAAGCGGCACGGGTGGTCCTCATTAAAGGTTCACGGCGCCATAAGCTCGTTGAACAGGCTTTGTGTGAAATATAGCAGAGTCTAGGAATGCTTTTAGTGTCCTGGTAGCGCAGAGGTAGCATTCCCCGGTCACAATTATAAGATCGTGGGTTCAAATCCTGGTGGGGTGAAGTGTTGATTATATGTAGAAGTCCGCATGCTTTATTGGGCTAATGAAATATATATGGAACCTCGTGTTTCGAAGCCGCATTTGGTAAAACGTTGCTCTGATCACCTAAGCGGCACGGGTGGTCCTCATTAGAGGTTCACGGCGCCATAAGCTCGTTGAACAGGCTTTGTGTGAAATATAGCAGAGTCTAGGAATACTTTTAGTGTCCTGGTGGCCCAGAGGTAGCGATCCCCGGTCACAATTAGAAGATCGTGGGTTCGAATCCTGGTGGGATGAGGTGTTGATTATATGAAGAAATCCGCGTGCTTTATTGGGCTAATGAAATATATATGGATCCTCGTGTTTAAACGCATTTGGTAAAAGCGTTGCTCTGATCACCTAAGTGGCAAGGTGGTCCTCATTAGAGGTTTCACGGTATGGCTACACAGTTTAACAGACTTTGTGAAATAGCAGAGTCTAGGACTGCTTTTATTGTTCCTAATTGTTGAGGTAGCGTCCCCCGGTCACAATTATAAGATCGTGGTTCAAATCCTGGTGGGAATTGAGGTGTTGATTATATGTAGAAGTCCACGTGCTTTATTGGGCTAATGAAATATTTATGGATCCTCCTTGTTTCGAAGCCGCATTTGGTAAAACGTTGCTCTGATCACCTAAACAGCACGGGTGTTCCCCATTAGAGGTTCACGGTGCCATAAGCAAGTTGAACAGGCTTTGTGTGAAATATAGCAGAGTCTAGGAATGCTTTTAGTGTCCTGGTGGCCCAGAGGTAGCGTTCCCCGGTCGCAATTAGAAGATCGTGGGTTCGAATCCTAGTGGGGTGAGGTGTTGATTATATGAAGAAGTCCGCGTGCTTAATTGGGCTAATGAAATATATATAGTCTAAGCGTATTGCCAGATACCCAAAGAATGTTCTATATTACTGAGGGTATATACAAACACTTTTGTTATCTTTAAAAGTAGGTTCTATTCTCGTACGGGAGATGATATTACAGTAGGAAGCCTGTGGGCACGCCACCGGGACTCGGTCTTAACTACCTCTATATCTATCTATGTATTACTACGCACTGGCCTGTACAGATGCCAGCATTCACAAGCTGAATACATAAAGTATAAATGTGATAATTTATATACATAATATGGTGCACAATAAATGGAATATTACATAGAATTAATACATGTTCTGTAATACTTTACTATACATAATTAATAATAGTAATATAAGAGTAATATAATAATATACAGCTGAAGTTACTACGTTGTGTCCATATATATCATACACCTCCCTCCCCCCTATACGCTCATAGTTTCATCTTGAGCGGACCATTTGTTTCTGAGTCGCTCGGACCTGCGGAGTACTGGGGCAGAAACACAAGGTGGGGATGGATTTACTTTAGAGACATCAACATTAGGGGACTCAACTGGGGAGGGGTCAACACTAGGCAGCTCCACAGGTCGGAGGAAACGACGGTTCCTCCACCATACTCTACCACTAGGAAGACGCACTTGGTAGTCCCTGGACCGGCCAATACCCATAACAACCCCAACCTTGTCCCAGCGGTGAGATACCGGATCTTGAATCCTGATCTGCTGGCCGATACTCAACCTGGGAAGGGGGCGGGCATGACAGTCGTACCGAGCAGCGACATCTGCAGCTCGTTCTGCTGCACGGCGGTCACATTCTTCAGTCTTGGCCTGCCACTCTTGAGAAAAAGACTTCGGGTGGGCAGGAACACAAGACCTGAGATGATGTCCGTATAGAACCTGGGCTGGGGAGCGTCCGGTGAAGTTCGGGGTGTTGCGTAACTCCAACAAACCTCGATCGAAGTCCTCGCAGTCGATATTTCCTGAGGGTGACACCTGAAGGATCAGGTGTTTCACAGTCTTGACTGCGGCTTCAGCGTGTCCATTCGCCTGGGGGTAGTGGGGCGAGGTCACGACATGACGGACTCCCCAACGGTCCATGAAGTCCCGGAACTCGTGGCTGGTGAATTGGGGTCCTCCATCAGTCCTGAGGCGGAGGGGAACACCAACTTCTCTGAAGTACTGCCTGAAGCTCCGGATGGTAGCAGTAGCCGTTGTATCACTACCACAGGGGACGACAACAGGCCATCCAGACAGTCGGTCGGCAATGACGAGGAAGGACTTCCCTGCAACTGCAAAGAAATCGGCCGATACAGACTCGAAGGGTCTTGATGGGTTATCGTCGCACATTAAAGGTTCCTGTTGCTGGCTAGGTTGCAGAATCTGGCACGGTTCACAGGCACGGACGGTACTTGCAATGTCCGCGTTGATTCCGGGCCAAAATACAGTCTGCTTCGCCCGTCGCTTGGTGGCCTCCACTCCTCGATGGCTGTCGTGAAGGCGGGCCAAGGTACGGCGGCGTAGGGCAGCAGGAATAACTACTCGTGGACCATACAAGACGAGGTCTCCATCACAATAGAGGTCCTCGCGTATTTTCCAGTACGGGAGTAGCGATTCATGAAGGTCGTATCGGGTAGATGGAAATCCCTGAAACACACAGTCGACGAGCCGGATGTAGGAAGGGTCGGCCCGGGCTGCGGTGCGGAGATCTTCAAGAGTTTTGTCTGCATCCGGTGCTGTAGACTCTTCTGATGTGAAGACGGCCTTCAATGAAACCACTGACTTGAGGGATGCAGCAGCTGTAGAACACAACATCTCGTCCTCTGGGGTGGGGCGACTGACGGGGGCGCGGGACAGGGCATCCGGGATGCACAACAGCTTACCCGCACGCCACACAGCCGTGAAGAGATAAGGCGAGAGCTTCTCTTTCAGACGTTGAAGGCGAGGATTTTCTACTGCATCCAAAGAGTAGTGATTGATTATAGGTATAAGGGGGCGATGATCCGTGAAGAGGGTGAAGTGCTGAAGTCCTATCAGGTAGAAACGGCACTTCGCCATCGCCCAGACAACAGCCAACATCTCCAGCTCAATCGTGGCATATCGGGTCTCAGCGTCCGTCAGGAACCGGGATCCACACTGAATTAAGCGGAGTTGTCCACCGCCATGGTCCTGCAGAAGGGCGTAACCAACGCCGTAGAGTCTGGAGGCGTCAGTCTGGAGGACGGTGGGTAGGGCTGGGTCGTAACAGGCGAGGACAGGTGGACTCACAAGGGCCTGCTTAACTTGCTGGAAGGCCTCTTGATGATCTGGGGTCCACAGGAATGTCCTCCTGGGGCTCAGCAGGGGGCGTAACGGCTGGGCTGCGGCGGAGATGTCAGGTGTGAATTCAGCCAGCTGATTGACCAGACCTAAAAAAGAACGGAGGTCTGTTAGGTTGGCAGGGGTTGGAAAATCCCTGATTCCACTTACTTTCTCCGGGTCAGCTGCGATGCCTGATGCTGAGAGAGTGTACCCACAGAAGTTCACTGATGGAGCGGCGACTACAAACTTGTCAGCGTTGAGGGTAATCCCGTACTTTCGACATCTGGTGAGAACTTCGTATATCCGGGAGAGGTGGGCACAGTAGTCTTCGTCGTGGAGTAAGATATCATCAACCACCTTGACACAATTCGTGACTCCTTGAAGGGCCGCGTCACCACGTTGACAGAATGCATCACCCGTAGCGGCAAATCCCATGGGGCCTCTGCAATACTGGTATCTTCCAAATGGTGTGATGAATGTAGTCAAATGCTGGTCTTCTTCGGCCAACTCGATCTGCCAATAACCACATAAGGCGTCCATAGTTGTAAAAAACTTCGCCTTCGGGTCCACACTTCGAACAGCTGCGAAGGGTGTGGGTGAAGGGTGGGCTGGACGGGAAACTTGCTGGTTAAGTTTTGACAGATCGGTGGTGATCCGTACTCCACCACGAGGTTTGGCGACGGGGACGAGAGGGTGGCACCAAGGTGAAGGTTCGTCTCCGGCCGGTTTGATGATTCCCTGAGCAACCATGGAGTCAAGTTCTTGTCTAACTAGCTCCTTGTAGGCGTGAGGAATCAAACGAGGGGTGTGGATGGCAAAAGGTGTAGCACCATCCTTAAGATGAATCTTCATAGGTGGACCCACCATCGGCTTCAGTGGTGTGGATCCTAAAGATTTCTTATTAACCAACACGTCAGCAAACTCCTTGAGAAGGTAAGCTCTTGCGTCAGAAGGGGACGTGTTAGTAGAGATAGGGAATTCCTTCAACCTGTTGACATGGGTGACCTTTAAGATAGGTTTAGGGAATTCCTTGGAAATAATGGCCAATTCTTGACAATGGCCATATGATAAAAGCGGAGTCGGGATACCATTATGAACATCAATCCGGGCTGAGCAAGACTGCTTACCAAAGGTAAGGGTAGCCCAGAAAGATCCCAACGCTGGAGCCATTTTGGAACCATCAGCTGTCAGTTTCGTTGTCTGAGGAGGGGGCTGTAGGTTGCTCCGGGGTATTCCCAAACTTGCTAAATGTTGTGGACCAATTACTGAGACGTCAGCACCGGTGTCAGGTAACATCTGAAGACTGGATGACGAGTTACCGTAAGAAATGACGACATTGATGTGCTGGGGCGTCGTGTCTGTGGAACTATGTACACGACGGCAGGAACTACTGGACACAGCGTCTTGATGCTTGCCAGAAGGAGGGGGCGCGCCAGCACTACCTGAGGATGACTTCTTGGATCCTAGGTGGTGTCCTTTATGTGTCTTCTTACGACAACATTTGTCATAATGGCCCACACGACCACAAAGTCTACACTGAACTTTGCTAGCAGGGCACTTGACTGTGTAAGCCCAGTGACCCTGGCGGTCGCAACTTCTGCACACGCTTTTAGCAGCTGGGCACTGGGAGGCATTATGCTGTCTCGCACAGCTGTTACACAAAGCTGCTGCTGAAGGTGTGGCTGGAGGGTGAGGGGTGGGGTTACCTTGCTGCTTCTTACCCTTTCTGTAGGAAGACACTGCCCTCACCTGGTCAGGCTGTGAGCGTAAAGCTGAAGTCGCACACCTGGCGGCCTCGTACGCTCGACATTTCATAACAACATCTTGAAGGGAGGAAGTGGGGTCGAGGGAAATGAGACGCTGAACTAGCTCTTCATCTCGGACACCCGTTAAGATAATTGTCTTAAGTTGTGTTTCTTCACAGACTTGAGAATGTCCGGGACAAACATCAACTTCCTCTGAACACCTTTTGAGCCTTACAAAAAACGCGTCAAAAGATTCTCCCTCAAGCTGTTTACATTGGAGGAGTTCTCTTCTCCTGAGTGCTTCGTTGCGCTGTCCCTTGACGTGTTCCTGCAACTTGTCGAGCACGGCCTCTACCGTCAGAGTTGTCGTAGGAGGCACTTGAAGTGTCTGCTCGAGAGTACGTTGTGTCTCTAAGGACAAGCACATACGAAGCTGTGTCATTTGTTTCGGCTGTGATAAACTGGACAAGTCAACCATTGTTGCGTAGTCTTGCCAGCGTCGACGCCATTCCCTAAACGTCTGATAAGAAGCGTCAGACATCAGGGAGGGAGGCGTCTGTACAGCAGCCTTTTGAGGTGTTGTTCCGACTCTGGGAAATGAGGTACCAGTACCTCTAGTAGCATCAACATCAGTTGTAGCAGACGAATCTTGTACGGTAGAACGTTGTGGGGAGGCTAACAGAGAAATCAAAGCTTCAAACCTGGCTTGATCCTCCTGTCTTCTAAGGTCATCCTCACGTCTACGTATGTCTTCGAGTTCTCTGCGTGTTTGTTCCTCTTTGTGGCGTCGTCTTTCAGACTCTTTGTACCTAAGTTCTTCCTCTTCTCTCCTTGCAATATCGTCCCGGCGTCGAGAAGTTTCCATCCACTTTATCATTTGAAGGAGATCTGTGGACGCATGCATCGCAGGAGAGCTGGCTCGCGACGAGCGAGGAGATTCTGTGGGCGATTGGGCATTGTCACTGTGGGGAGTGTGGGTGGGTGGGGAGATATCTCCCACACTAAAACTCGTAGCCCCATCGTCCAGGGTATCGTTATGATCCCTGTGTGACATGCCGACTGCTTCTGTACTCTATCTGTGCAAAAGACCGGGTCAGCCCCTCGTAATCTATGCACAGAATTACAGAAGTCTCAAGTAAGTCACCAGAAATCTTGTATAAGGTGAATGCGTGTGTGTGTTTGTGTGTCTGGCGGGAGGGGAGAGACTTGGCGCGCTGCCAGACGTAGGAGCGAGTGGCCAGCGTGGCGTAGCTCCTCAGTCACCCTCAGACCAGAGACGGGAGAGCACGTACTGTCGGGTCGCTCCCTTAGTCAGTTGACCGCAACTTGCACAGACAGTTATGATTAAAATACACAGCACAGCACTTCACAAAACACTTCACTTCACAGCACAGCACTGTACACAGCATAGCACTTCACAACACTGTAAGTCTAGAGGCTTGTAGTAGTCTTGCTGTCGGCTGAAGTGGAAGAGACGCCATAAACAGAGTCCGGGGGAAGGCTTGGTCCACTGAATCTCACTGAGAAATAATCACTGCGCCATCTAGCGTATTGCCAGATACCCAAAGAATGTTCTATATTACTGAGGGTATATACAAACACTTGTTGTCTTTAAAAGTAGGTTCTATTCTCGTACGGGAGATAATACAGTAGGAAGCCTGTGGGCACGCCACCAGGACTCGGTCTTAACTACTTCTACATCTATCTATGTATTACTACGCGCTGGCCTATACAGATGCCAGCATTCACAAGCTGAATACATAAAGTATAAATGTGATAATTTATATACATAATATGGTGCACAATAAATAGAATATTACATAGAATTAATACATGTTCTGTAATACTTTACTATACATAATTAATAAGAGTAATATAAGAGTAATATAATAATATACAGCTGAAGGCACTACTTTGTGTCCATATATATCATACATATGGATCCTCGTGTTTCGAAGCCGCATTTGGTAAAACGTTGCTCTGATCACCTAAGCGGCACGGGTGGTCCCCTTTAGTGGTTCACAGCGCCATAAGCTCGTTGAACAGGCTTTGTGTGAAATATAGCAGAGTCTAGGAATGCTTTTATTGTCCTAGTGGCCCAAAGGTAGCATTCCCCGGTCACAATTCTAAGATCGTGGGTTCAAATCCTGATGGGGTGAGGTGTT
>NW_024714914.1:0-12500 GCF_018991925.1 Homarus americanus
AAACTCGATCAGGGGCTTTGTTATAATCAATCAGGGGACTTTGTTATTCTCGATTAGGGGACTTTGTTATACTCGATCAGGGGGCTTTGTTATACTCGATCAGGGAACTTTGTTATACTCGATCAAGGGCCTTTGTTATAATCGTTCAGGGGACTTTGTTATACTAGATCAGGGGGCTTTTTTATACTCGACCAGGGGAGTTTGTTATACTCGATTAGGGGCCTTTGTTAAACTCGATAAGGGGCTTTTGTTATTCTCGATCAGGGGAATTTGTTATACTCGATCAGGGGTCTTTGTTATACTCGATCACGTGGCTTTGTTAAACTCGATCAGGGAACTTTGTTGTACTCGATCAGGGGCCTTCGTTATAATCGTTCAGGGGTCTTTGTTATATTCGAATAGGGGCCTTTGTTAAACTCGATTTAGGGGGCTTTGTTATACTCGATCAGGGGGCTTTGTTATACCTGATCAGGGGCCTTTGTTATAATCGACCAGGGGAGTTTGTTATACTCGACCAGGGGACTTTGTTATACTCGATGAGGGGCCTTTGGTAAACTCGATGAGGGGCCTTTGTTATACTCGACCAGGGGACTTTGTTATACTCTATGAGGGGCCTTTGTTTAACTGGATGAGGTACCTTTGTTATACTCGACCAGGGAACTTTGTTATACTCGATCAGGGGCCTTTGTTAAAATCATTCAGGGGACTTTGTTATACTCGATCAGGGGACTTTTTATACTCATTCAGGGGACTTTGTTATACTCGATCAGGGGACTTTGTTATACTCGATCAGAGGACTTTGTTATACTCGACCAGGGGAGTTTGTTATTCTCGGCCAGGGGACTTTGTTATACTCGATGAGGGGACTTTGTTATACTCGTTCAGGGGACTTTGTTATACTTGATCAGGGGACTTTGTTATACTCGAGTAGGGGGTTTTGTTATACTCGAACAGGGGGCTTTGTTATACTCTTTCAGGGGACTTTGTTATACTCGATCAGAGGACTTTGTTATACTCGATCAGGGGACTTTGTTATACTCGACCAGGGAAGTTTGTTATACTCGACCAGGGGACTTTGTTATACTCGATGAGGGGCCTTTGTTAAACTCGATGAGGTACCTTTGTTATACTCGACCAGGGGACTTTGTTATACTCGATCAGGGGCCTTTGTTATATATTCGTTCTACGAGGAACTTTTGTTATACTCGATCAAGGGACTTTGTTATACTCGACCAGGGGACTTTGTTATACTCGATCAAGGGCCTTTGTTAAACTCGATTAGGGGCTTTGTTATACTCAATCAGGGGACTTTGTTATTCTCGATTAGGGGACTTTGTTATACTCGATCAGGGGGCTTTGTTATACTCGATCAGGGAACTTTGTTATACTCGATGAGGGGCCTTTGTTATAATCGTTCAGGGGACTTTGTTATACTAGATCAGGGGGCTTTTTTATACTCGACCAGGGGAGTTTGTTATACTCGATGAGGGGCCTTTGTTATACTCGATCAGGGGCTTTTGTTATACTCGATCAGGGGAATTTGTTATACTCGATCAGGGGTCTTTGTTATACTCGATCAGGTGACTTTGTTAAACTCGATCAGGGAACTTTGTTATACTCGATCAGGGGCCTTCGTTATAATCGTTCAAGGGACTTTGTTATATTCGAATAGGGGCCTTTGTTAAACTCGATGAGGGGGCTTTGTTATACTCGATCAGGGGGCTTTGTTATACTTGATCAGGGGCCTTTATTATAATCGACCAGGGGAGTTTGTTATACTCGACCAGGGAACTTTGTTATACTCGATGAGGGCCGCTGTTAAACTCGATGAGGTACCTTTGTTATACTCGACCAGGGGACTTTGTTATACTCGATCAGGGGCCTTTGTTATAATCGTTCTGGGAACTTTGTTATACTCGATCAGGGGACTTTGTTATACTCGATCAGGGGACTTTGTTATACTCGACCAGGGGAATTTGTTATACTCGACCAGGGAATTTGTTATTCTCGATCAGGGGGCTTTGTTATACTCGATCAGGGAACTTTGTTATACTCGATCAGCGGCCTTTGTTATACTCGATCAGGGGTTTTTGTTATACTCGACCAGACGACATTGTTATACTCGTTCAGGGACCTTTGTTATACTTGATCAGGGGGCTTTGTTATACTCGATCAGGGGACTTTGTTATTCTCGATAAGGGGGACTTTGTTATATTCGATCAGGGGCCTTTGTTATACTCGACCAGGGGACTTGGTTATACTCGATCAGGGGCCTTTGTTTAACTCGATCAGGGGCCTTTGTTATACTCGATCAGGCGACTTTGTTATACTCGATCAGGGGACTTTGTTATACTCGATCAGGGGGCATTGTTTTACTCGATCAGGAAACTTAGTTATACTCGATCAGGGGACTTTGTTATACTCGATGAAGGACCTTTGTTTTACTCGATGAGGGGACTTTGTTCTACTCGATCAGGGGACTTTGTTATACTCGATCAGGGGACATTGTTATATTCGATGAGGGGACTTTGTTATACTCGATGATGGGACTGTGTTATACTCGTTCAGGGGACTTTGTTATACCGGATCAGGGGACTTTGTTATACTCGAATAGGGGCCTTTGTTAAACTCGATTAGGGGACTTTGTTCTATTCGTTCAGGAGACTTTGTTATACTTGATCAGGGGATTTTGTTATACTCGATGAGGGGGCTTTGTTATACTCGATCAAGGGGCTTTGTTATACTTGATCAGGGGCCTTTGTTATTATCGACCAGGGGAGTTTGTTATACTCGACCAGGGGACTTTGTTATACTCGATGAAGGGCCTTTGTTAAACTCGATGAGGGGCCTTTGTTATACTCGACCAGGGGACTTTGTTATACTCGATCATGGGCCTCTGTTAAACTCGATCAGGGACCTTTGTTATACTCGATCAGGGGACTTTGTTATTCTCGATCAGGGGACTTTGTTATACTCGATCAAGGGGCTTTGTTATACTCGATCACGGAACTTTGTTATACTCGATCAGGGGCCTTTGTTATAATCGTTCAGGGGACTTTGTTATACTCGATCAGGGTTTTTTTTTATACTCGACCAGGGGAGTTTGTTATACTCGATTAGGGGCCTTTGTTAAACTCGGTCAGGGGCTTTTGTTATACTCGATCAGGGGAATTTGTTATACTCGATTAGGGGTCTTTGTTATACTCGATCAGGTGGCTTTGTTAAACTCGATCAGGGAACTTTGTTATACTCGATCAGGGGCCTTTGTTAAAATCGTTCAGGGGACTTTGTTATACTCGATCAGGGGACTTTTTATACTCAATCAGGGGACTTTGTTATACTCGATCAGGGGACTTTGTTATACTCAATCAGAGGACTTTGTTATACTCGACCAGGGGAGTTTGTTATTCTCGGCCAGGGGACTTTGTTATACTCGATGAGGGGCCTTTGTTAAACTCGATGAGGGGCCTTTGTTATACTAGACCAGGGAACCTTGTTATGCGATCAGGGGCCTTTGTTAGAAAGCTCGATCAGGGGCCTTTATTTATACTCGTTCAGGGACTTTGTTATATATGATCAGGGGACTTTGTTATACTCGATCAGGGGACTTTGTTATATATTAGGAGTTTGTTATACTCGACGGGGACTTTGTTATACTTTCGATGAGGGCCTTTGTTAAACTCGATGAGGTACTTTGTTATACTCGACCAAGGACTTTGTTAAACTCGATGAGGTACCTTTGTTATACTCGACCAGAGGACTTTGTTATACTCGATCAGGGGCCTTTGTTATAATCGTTCAGGGAACTTTGTTATACTCGATCAGGGGACTTTGTTATACTCGATCAGGGGACTTTGTTATACTCGACCAGGGGAATTTGTTATACTCGACCAGGGGACTTTGTTATACTCGATCAGGGGCCTTTGTTAAACTCGATCAAGGGCTTTGTTATACTCGATCAGGGGACTTTGTTATTCTCGATAAGGGGGACTTTGTTGTACTCGATCAGGGGGCTTTGTTATACTCGATCAGGGAACTTTGTTATACTCGATCAGCGGCCTTTGTTATACTCGATCAGGGGACTTTGTTATACTCGATCAGGGGGCTTTTTTATACCCGACCAGGGGAGTTTGTTATACTCGATTAGGGGCCTTTGTTAAACTCGATCAGGGGCTTTTGTTATACTCGATCAGGGGAATTTGTTATACTCGATCAGGGGTCTTTGTTATACTCGATCAGGTGGTTTTGTTAAACTCGATCAGGGAACTTTGTCATACTCGATCAAGGGCCTTTGTTATAATCGTTCAGGGGACTTTGTTATACTCGATCAAGGGACTTTTTATACTCAATCAGGGGAATTTGTTATACTCGATCAGGGGACTTTGTTATACTCGATCAGGGGACTTTGTTATACTCGACCAGGGGAGTTTGTTATTCTCGGCCAGGGGACTTTGTTATACTCGATGAGGGGCCTTTGCTAAACTCTATGAGGGGCCTTTGTTATACTAGACCAGGGGACTTTGTTATACTCGATCAGGGGCCTTTGTTAAACTCGATCAGGGTCCTTTGTTATACTCGTTCAGGGGACTTTGTTATACTTTATCAGAGGACTTTGTTATACTCGAGTAGGGTGTTTTGTTATACTCGATCAGGGGGCTTTGTTATATTCGTTCAGGGGACTTTGTTGCCGCTCGTTGAGGACTTTGTTCTCGATCAGGGGACTTTGGTATACTCGACCAAGGGAGTTTGTTATACTCGACCAGGGGACTTTGTTATACTCGATCAAGGGCCTTTGTTAAACTCGGTCAGGGTCCTTTGTTATACTCGATCAGGGGACTTTGTTATCCTCGATCAGGGGCCTTTGTTAAACTCGATCAGGGGACTTTGTTATACTCGATCAGGGGCCTCTGTTATACTCGATCAGGGGACTTTGTTATACTCGATCAGGGGACTTTGTTATACTCGATCAGGGGACTTTGTTATACTCGATCAGGGAACTTTTGACTATTCTCGATAAGGGGGACTTTGTTATACTCGATCAGGGGGCTTTGTTATACTCGATCAGGGAACTTTGTTTTACTCGATCAGCGGCCTTTGTTATACTCGATCATGGGACTTTGTTATACTCGACCAGACGACATTGTTATACTCGTTCAGGGGCCTTTGTTATACTTGATCAGGGGGCTTTGTTATACTCGATCAGGGGACTTTGTTATTCTCGATAAGGGGGACTTTGTTATACTCGATCTGGGGCCTTTGTTATACTCGTTCAGGCACCTTTGTTATATTCGATCAGGGGCGTTTGTTATACTCGACCAGGGAACTTTGTTATACTCGAACAGGGGCCTTTGTTAAACTCGATCAGGGGCCTTTGTTATACTTGATCAGGCGACTTTGTTATACTCGATCAGGGGACTTTGTTATACTCGATCAGGGGGCATTGTTTTACTCGTTCAGGAAACTTTGTTATACTCGACCAGGGGAGTTTGTTATACTCGACCAAGGGACTTTGTTATACTCGATGAGGGGCCTTTGTTAAACTCGATGAGGTACCTTTGTTATACTCGATCAGGGGGCTTTGTTATACTCGATCAGGGAACTTTGTTATACTCGATCAGGGGCCTTTGTTTTACTCGATCAGGAAACTTTGTTATACTCGATCAGGGGCCTTTGTTATAATCGTTCAAAGGACTTTGTTATACTCGATCAGGGGACTTTGTTATACTCGATCAGGGGACTTTGTTATACTCGATCAGGAGGCTTTGTTTTACTCGATCAGGAAACTTTGTTATACTCGATCAGGGGCCTTTGTTATACCCGATCAGGGGACTTTGTTATACTCGATCAGGGGACTTTCTTATACTCTATGAGGGGGCTTTGTTATACTCAATCAGGGGGCCTTGTTATACTTGATTAGGGGCCTTTCTTAAAACCGTTCAGGGGACTTTGTTATACTCGATCAGGGGACTTTGTTATACTCGACCAGGGGACTTTGTTATACTCGATGAAGGGCCTTTGTTATACTCGATGAGGGGACTTCGTTCTACTCGATCAGGGGACTTTGTTATACTCGATCAGGGGACGTTGTTATATTCGATGATTGGACTTTGTTATACTCGATGATGGGACTGTGTTATACTCGTTCAGGGGACTTTGTTATACAGGATCAGGGGACTTTGTTATGCTCGAATAGGGGCCTTTGTTAAACACGATCAAAGGCCTTTGATATTTTCGATGAGGGGCCTTTGTTAAACTCGAATAGGGGACTTTGTTCTACTCGTTCAGGGGACTTTGTTATACTTGATCAGGGGATTTTGTTATACTCGATGAGGGGCTTTGTTATACTCGATCAGGGGGGTTGTTATACTTGATCAGGGGCCTTTGTTATAATCGACCATGGGAGTTTGTTTTACTCGACCAGGGGACTTTGTTATACTCGACCAGACGACATTGTTATACCCGTTCAGGGGCCTTTGTTATACTTGATCAGGGGACTTTGTTATACTCGATCAGGGGACTTTGTTATTCTCGATAAGGGGGACTTTGTTATACTCGATCTGGGGCCTTTGTTATACTCGTTCAGGCGCCTTTGTTATATTCGATCAGGGGCCTTTGTTATACTCGACCAGGGGACTTTGTTATACTCGATCAGGGGCCTTTGTTAAACTGGATCAAGGTGCTGTTATACTCGATCAGGCGACTTTGTTGCCGCCTTGATGAGGGGGCTTTATTTATACTCGATCAGGGGACTCTTATTATCGGTCAGGGGACTTTCATTTATATTCGATCAGGGGCTTTGTTACTCGATCAGGGAACTTTGTTATATCGATCAGGGCCTTTGTTTTTACTCGATAAAGAAACTTTGTTATATACTCGATCAGGGCCTTTGTTATAATCGTTCCAGGGACTTTGTTATACTCGATCAGGGGACTTTGTTGTACTCGATCAGGGGACTTTGTTATACTCGATCAGGGCGCTTCGTTTTACTCGATCAGGAAACTTTGTTATACTCGATCAGGGGCCTTTGTTATACTCGATCAGGCGACTTTGTTATACTCGATTAGGGGACTTTGTTATACTCGATCAGGGGGCATTGTTTTACTCGATCAGGAAACTTTGTTATACTCGATCAGGGACTTTGTTATACTCGATGAAGGGCCTTTGTTATACTCGATGAGGGGACTTTGTTCTACTCGATCAGGGGACTTTGTTATACTCGATCAGGGGACATTGTTATATTCAATCAGGGGACTTTGTTATACTCGATGATGGGACTGTGTTATACTTGTTCAGGGGACTTTGTTATACCGGATCAGGGGACTTTGTTATACTCGAATAGGGGCCTTTGTTAAACTCGATCAAAGGCCTTTGATATTCTCGATGAGGGGCCTTTGTTAAACTCGATTAGGGGACTTTGTTCTATTCGTTCAGGAGACTTTGTTATACTTGATCAGGGGATTTTGTTATACTCGATGAGGGGGCTTTGTTATACTCGATCAGGGGGCTTTGTTATACTTGATCAGGGGCCTTTGTTATAATCGAACCGGGGAGTTTGTTATACTCGACAAAGGGACTTTGTTATACTCGATGAGGGGCCTTTGTTAAATTCGATGAGGGGCCTTTGTTATACTCGACCAGGGGACTTTGTTATACTCGATCATGGGCCTCTGTTAAACTCGTTCAGGGGCCTTTGTTATACTCGATCAGGGGACTTTGTTATTCTCGATCAGTGAACTTTGTTATACTCGATCAGGGGGCTTTGTTATACTCGATCAAGGAACTTTGTTATACTCGATCAGGGGCCTTTGTTATAATCGTTCAGGGGACTTTGTTATACTCGATCAGGGGGCTTTTTTATACTCGACCAGGGGAGTTTGTCATACTCGATTAGGGGCCTTTGGTAAACTCGATCAGGGGCTTTTTGTATACTCGATCAGGGGAATTTGTTATACTCGATTAGGGGACTTTGTTATACTCGATCAGGTGGCTTTGTTAAACTCGATCAGGGAACTTTTTTATACTCGATCAGGGGCCTTTGTTATAATCGTTCAGGGGACTTTGTTATACTCGATCAGGGGACTTTTTATACTCAATCAGGGGACGTTGTTATACTCGATCAGGGACTTTGGTATACTCGATCGAGAGGACTTTATTACTCGACCAGGGAAGTTTGTTATTCTCGGCAGGGGACTTTGTTATACTTGATGAGGGGCCTTTATTAAACTCGATGAGACGCTGTTATGAACCAGGGACTTTGTTATACTCGATCAAGGACGCTGTTAAACTCGATCAGAGACGCTGTTATATTCATTCAGGGACTTTATTGCTGCTGATCAGGGACTTTGTTATACTCGAGGAGGGGGTTTTGTTATACTCGATCAGAACTGTTATACTCGTTCAGGGAGACTTGTTATACTCGATCGAAGACTTTGTTATATTCGATCAGGACTGTTATCTTTCGACCAGGAGTTTGTTATACTCGACCGGTGCTTTATTTATACTCGATGCGGGAGACGCTGGTAAAAGCTCATTGAGGCGCGCTGTTATCGACCAGAGGACTTTGTTATACTCAATCAGGGCCTTTGTTATAATCGTTCAGGAACTTTGTTATACTCGATCAGGGGATTTTGTTATACTCGATCAGGGGAATTTGTTATACTCGCCCAGGGGAATTTGTTATACTCGACCAGGGGACTTTGTTATACTCTATCAGGGGCCTTTGTTAAACTCGATCAGGGGCTTTGTTATACTCGATCAGGGGACTTTGTTATTCTCGATAAGGGGGAATTTGTTATACTCGATCAGGGGGCTTTGTTATACTCGATGATGGAACTTTATTATACTCGATCAGCGGCCTTTGTTATACTCGATCAGGGGACTTTGTTATACTCGTCCAGACGACATTGTTATACCCGTTCAGGGGCCTTTGTTATACTTGATCAGGGGGCTTTGTTATACTCGATCAGGGGACTTTGTTATTCTCGATAAGGGGGACTTTGTTATACTCGATCTGGGGCCTTTGTTATCCTCGTTCAGGCGCCTTTGTAATATTCGATCAGGGGCCTTTGTTATACTCGACCAGGGGACTTTGTTATACTCGATCAGGGGCCTTTGTTAAACTCGATCAGGGGCCTTTGTTATACTCGATCAGGCGACTTAGTTATACTCGATCAGGGGACTTTGTTATACTCGATCAAGGGGCATTGTTTTACTCGATTAGGAAACTTTGTTATACTCGATTAGGGGACTTTGTTATACTTGATCAGGGTGCTTTGTTATACTCGATCAGGGGACTTTCTTATTATCGGTCAGGGGGACTTTGTTATATTTGATCAGGGGATTTGTTATATAGATCAGGAACTTTATATCTCGATCAGGGGGCCTTTTGTTTTACTCGATAAGAAACTTTGTTATACTCGATCAGGGCCTTTGTTATAATCGTTCAGGGGACTTTGTTATACTAGATCATGGGACTTTGTTGTACTCGATCAGGGGACTTTGTTATACTCGATCAGGGGGCTTCGTTTTACTCGATCAGGAAACTTTGTTATACTCGATCAGGGGCCTTTGTTATAATCGATCAGGCGACTTTGTTATACTCGATCAGGGGACTTTGTTATACTCGATCAGGGGGCATTGTTTTACTCGATCAGGAAACTTTGTTATACTCGATCAGGGACTTTGTTATACTCGATGAAGGGCCTTTGTTATACCCGATGAGGGGACTTTGTTCTACTCGATCAGGGGACTTTGTTATACTCGATCAGGGGACATTGTTATATTCGATCAGGGGACTTTGTTATACTCGATGATGGGACTGTGTTATACTCGTTCAGGGGACTTTGTTATACCGGATCAGGGGACTTTGTTATACTCGATTAGGGACCTTTGTTAAACTCGATCAAAGGCCTTTGATATTCTCGATGAGGGGCCTTTGTTAAACTCGATTAGGGGACTTTGTTCTATTCGTTCAGGAGACTTTGTTATACTTGATCAGGGGATTTTGTTATACTGGATGAGGGGGCTTTGTTATACTCGATCAGGGGGCTTTGTTATACTTGATCAGGGGCCTTTGTTATAATCGACCAGGGGAGTTTGTTATACTCGACCAAGGGACTTTGTTATACTCGATGAGGGGCCTTTGTTAAACTCGATGAGGGGCCTTTGTTATACTCGACCAGGGTACTTTGTTATACTCGATCATGGGCCTCTGTTAAACTCGATCAGGGGCCTTTGTTATACTCGATCGGGGACTTTGTTATTCTCGATCAGGGAACTTTGTTATACTCGATCCCAGGGGAGCTTTGTTATACTCGATCAACGAGAACTGTTATGCTCGACCAGGGGCCTTTGTTATGCTCGATAAGGGGACTTTGTTATATACGATCAGAGGACTTTGTTATTCTCGATCAGGGGCCTTGCTTATAATCGACCAGGGGACTTTGTTATACTCGACCAGGGGAATTTGTTATACTCGATCAGGGGAATTTGTAATACTCGACCACGGGACTTTGTTATACTCGATAAGGTAGCTGTTTAAACTCGATCAGAGACATACTTTCGATCTTTGTTATAATCGTTCAGGGGACTTTGTTATACTCAATCAGGGGACTTTTTATACTCAATCAGGGGACATTGTTATACTCGATCAGGGGACTTTGTTATACTCGATCAGAGGACTTTGTTATACTCGACCATGGGAGTTTGTTATTCTCGGCCAGGGGACTTTGTTATACTCGATGAGGGGCCTTTGTTAAACTCGATGAGGGGCCTTTGTTATACTAGACCAGGGGACTTTGTTATACTCGATCAGGGGCCTTTGTTAAACTCGATCAGGGGCCTTTGTTATATTCGTTCAGGGGACTTTGTTATACTTGATCAGGGGACATTGTTATACTCGAGTAGGGGGTTTTGTTATACTCGATCAGGGGCCTTTGTTATAATCGTTCAGGGAACTTTGTTATACTCGATCAGGGGATTTTGTTATACTCGATCAGGGGAATTTGTTATACTCGACCAGGGGAATTTGTTGCCTCGACCAGGGACTTTGTTGCTATACTCGAAGCCAGGGGTTGTTGCCTCGACAAATTTGCTGTTATACTCGATGAGGCGCTGTTAAACTCGATGGTACGCTTTGTTATATACTCGACCAGAGGACTTTGTTATACTCGATCAGGGGCCTTTATTTATAATCGTTCAGAGACTTTGTTATACTCGATCAGGGATTTTTGTTATACACGATCAGGGGAATTTGTTATACTCGACCAGGGGAATTTGTTATACTCGACCAGGGGACTTTGTTATACTCGATCAGGGGCCTTTGTTAAACTCGATCAGGGGCTTTGTTATACTCGATCAGGGGACTTTGTTATTCTCGATAAGGGGGACTTTGTTATACTCGATCAGGGGGCTTTGTTATACTCGATCAGGGAACTTTATTATACTCGATCAGCGGCCTTTGTTATACTCGATCAGGGGACTTTGTTATACTCGACCAGACGACATTGTTATACCCGTTCAGGGGCCTTTGTTATACTTGATCAGGGGGCTTTGTTATACTCGATCAGGGGACTTTGTTATTCTCGATAAGGGGGACTTTGTTATACTCGATCTGGGGCCTTTGTTATCCTCGTTCAGGCGCCTTTGTTATATTCGATCAGGGGCCTTTGTTATACTCGATCAGGCGACTTAGTTATACTCGATCAGGGGACTTTGTTATACTCGATCAAGGGGCATTATTTTACTCGATAATGAAACTTTGTTATACTCGATTAGGGGACTTTGTTATACTTGATGAGGGGGCTTTGTTATACTCGATCAGGGGACTTTCTTATTATCGGTCAGGGGGACTTTGTTATATTCGATCAGGGGCTTTGTTATACTCGATCGAGGAACTTTGTTATACTCGATCAGGGCTGTTTTACTCGATAAGGAAACTTTGTTATACTCGATCTGGGGCCTTTGTTATAATCGTTCAGGTGACTTTGTTATACTCGATCAGGGGACTTTGTTGTACTCGATCAGGGGACTTTGTTATACTCGATCAGGGGGCTTCGTTTTACTCGATCAGGAAACTTTGTTATACTCGATCAGGGGCCTTTGTTATACCCGATCAGGGGATTTTGTTATACTCGATCAGGGGACTTTGTTATACTCTATGAGGGGACTTTGTTATACTCAATCAGGGGGCTTTGTTATACTTGATCATAGGCCTTTGTTATAATCGTTCAGGGGACTTTGTTATACTCGATCAGGGGACTTTGTTATACTCGACCAGGCGACTTTGTTATACTCGATGATGGGACTGTGTTATACTCGGTCAGGGGACTTTGTTATACAGGATCAGGGGACTTTGTTATACTCGAATAGGGGCCTGTGTTAAACTCGATCAAAGGCCTTTGATATTCTCGATGAGGGGTCTTTGTTAAACTCGATTAGGGGACTTTGTTCTACTCGTTCAGGGGACTTTGTTATATTTGATCAGGGGATTTTGTTATACT
>NW_024714915.1:0-9755 GCF_018991925.1 Homarus americanus
CTAGTCAACATATACTGAGACAAGAGTCACCATGGTTGTAGGTCACCTGAGAGTATTACACATGGGATGGTTTTGGTGATTCTTACTCAGTGTGGCAGCCAAGGTGTTGTACTATAAGAGTCACTGGTTCCCTCACACGGGCCGTCCCAAACTGAACCACCCAAACCCTCACCTCCTTGTCTACCAGAGACTTGGTATACTGAACTCTATTTCCTATAAGATCCATTCTAAGCTTTATTCACACTCTACCTGCAACTTTACCACAGATCTATTTACTCTTGATTAATCCATTTCACAAACAGGGAGGTACTACCATCTGGGAAGATATTGGAAGCATAATGTGTTGTCTAATGGTAGACCCTGCTGCCATATGGCATCACAAAAATTGTGACCAAGTCCCAGGTTGCTGATCTGACTTTCTGCCTCATTTACACACAATTGCAGGGTCTTAATTGTTACTCTTACTATTAACAACACAACATACATATATAATTTCTCACTATTGATATTTTAATTTTTTTGTTTTTGAATTTATTCATGGCTCTTTATTATTACAGGGGGTATTATTATTATTATTATTATTTATAATTTTTATAGACTTTTATTATTACTGTATGTGTATTTTCTTTTATTATAATTTTTTTTTAAATATTGTTATTAATTTTATTATTATTATTATTATTATTATTATTATTATTATTATTATTATTATTATTATTATTATTATTTTCTTTTATTATAATTGTTATTTATTAAATATATTTATATTAATTTTATTACTACTATTATTATTATTACCATTATCATCATCATTGGCATAATTATTATTATTATTATTATTGTTTTATTATATTTTCGCCCCCCGGGCCTTGATGTGGGTCATTAAAAATGACCCGTGCCCGGGTGGGCTAATGCCCTTAAAGAAAGAATCCTTAAAGAAACTTCATATAGGATTTTTTTTTATTCTGTATCAATATAAATAAACCTGAATCGCCTCCCTGGATCAACCTGTCTGGCTTGAGGATAATTGAACTCATACAGGCTTCCAACACACACTGCAAACCTCAACAAAAGCGAGAGAGCTATTACATATAAGTCATCACCTGTTTAAATGTAAGGTATAAACCTATCTCTTGTTACAGAATTATGCATATTAGTCATCTTTCTTATCCTGGATATACACGATAATGCTTCTATAAACTCTCTTGGTCATAAACATACATACACATTACATATCTATACATTCATACACACTCAAACATACATACACATTACATATCTATACATTCATACACACTCAAACATATATACACATTACATATCTATACATTCATACACACTCAAACATATATACACATTACATATCTATACATTCATACACACTCAAACATATTTACACATTACATATCTATACATTCATACACACTCAAACCTATTTACACATTACATATCTATACAATTATACACTATTCAATGTCCACATTCTACATTTATACACACACTATACATTCATACACCCAAACACATATACTTTAACCCACACGAGGAAATACCCCTCACCAAGACACACAATACACTTCCTCGCTCAATACACAAGATTCTTCCATATCCCCGCCTAGGAAGCCTCGGCTCAGGAAGTCGTTTCGTGAAAAAATATAAACAGAACCACAAGAAAAACGAGAGCCTCTACCCACTAGCCGAGGAGCCTTTATTTTCTTATTGCTATTATTCATACAAGGAAAATATGTGGAAATAATGGTACGTGTGTGTGTGTGTGTGTGTGTGTGTGTGTGTGTGTGTGTGTGTGTGTGTTGTTCAACTCTCACCTTCGGTACCTGAAACCTATACAATATACAATTCAGGAAACGACGATATTTTTCTGAGAGGTTTTGTGGAAGAACTGTAAAGGACCTGGAGAGAGAGAGAGAGAGAGAGAGAGAGAGAGAGAGAGAGAGCTCAAGGGCGTGGAAAACCGCTGAGTAGCATCACAAAAATCTGCAAAGAAAACCGGAAAGAAAGCAAAGGACCTGAGAGGGGAACTAAGAGAAAGTAAAGATGCAGGCAACATAGAAAGGATGAAAAGAAAGCTACAAATGATGATCAACTCAGGTTATCTCAGGTAACTGGAAAACTTGACCACAAATGATCACTTGATCAACATATCTTATGAGGCAGAAAGTGGTATTGTATGTAATATTTATGAGAATAATTGTATTCTTGCTTATTCCCTTCTTCTTTCTCTTAATTATCTGGTCTTTCTTCTCTGTCACAACTACAGTATTTGAGTCAGTAAGTCAGGGTGTTCCGCCTGGCACTCTCCCATCCCCCTCCAACAACGTCATTAAATACAAATAAAGGACCACCTTCATGTGATGGTACAGTGTAAGAACCTCCCTCTCCTTCTCCCTCCCTCCCTCTCTCTCCCTCCTTCTCCCTCCCTCTCCTTCTCCCTCTCTCTCCCTCCTTCTCCCTCCCTCTCCTTCTCCCTCCCTCCCTCTCCTTCTCCCACACAATAATTCGGTGTGTGTGCAGGTGAGACAAGGTGGATACAGTCTCTCTCACACAATATAAGTCATCATCCTTCAATATTTCCTACCTGTAGTCTACCTTAATGTATATAATTGCCTTAAATATTTAACATCATAAGCCACGCCTATGTTGTTTTGCCCATGAGGTAAATAAATAAATCAAACTTCTGGTCGGATGTTCCTAAAATGCTTCTCTTATGTAACGCCGTCATAATAATTCTCCAAGATGTGACGCAGTAGTTGTATAATTCTCCAAGATGTGAAGCAGTAGTTGTATAATTCTCCAAGATGTGAAGCAGTACATGTATAATTCTCCAAGATGTGACGCAGTAGTTGTATAATTCTCCAAGATGTGAAGCAGTACATGTATAATTCATTAAATACTGCCACCAACTCTAGACACACTGAACAACACCAGACAACCTAACCTAACACGGGGTTGCACATGTAAATGGCGGTGTTCAGGGGTCGCTCTGTCATGAACAGGTGTTATCGAGTGTTGACAGAACGACGTCAGGAAAAAGTAAATGGAGCATGTTGTATGAAGTTGCATTCTATTTGCATTTTCTTGTGTGTGTACGTAAAACAGGGTGATATGCTTTTGTGATGATCCCGAATCTTGATAAAGTTGGGTACACAAACTGGCATAATTGAATCAAGAATTAAGGTGATGTCATTATATTCATCGTACATCACACATTAATTATGCATCAACTTTAGTATTATAGTAAAAGTCAGTTAACACTCAAAGTTGTGGGACACTCACAGTGTGGAAGTAAACACTAGACCATCACTCACTCATAGTGAGGCGCCGCCCATGTGCTTGTTCACACATTACCGCGGCAGCTGAGCTTCCCGGTGGTACACGTTCTCCAGCACGACACAAGACCGTGCACATATATAAGAGATATCCTCAAGTGTCATGTTGACTACATCTTAGCCAGCACCATGCAAAATACGTGTGTAAAATATACATATGACGTTGGTGAGAAACTAAAGCATTGTTCTCGAGGGAGACACAGACTGACTGTGGGAATTTTCCGCCTTGTAAAACCTTTGAGAACAGAGCTTAGCGAGTGAGGAGGGTTGTCTCAGTGGAGGCCGTGTAGCAGGCGTCAGCCACTCTAGGTGGGCTGGGCTCTAGAGTGCACGGTGGCTCATGGTGAAACACACACTAGAGTAATTTGCACCTCTAGAGTGCCTTTTACCACCAGGTGAGATGCACTCTAGAGTGTTTTTCACCATAGTAGAGTGCATCTCACCTGACGGTAAAATGAACTGTAATGAAAAATCCAGAACTCATTATTCTCATTTCTGAGCATTAAAATTTTATTTAAGTATAATGTACATAATGCTAGTGAATGAGGAAAAAAATGATGATTTATTATTTTAATGGATATTGAAACTGGCGGCATTATGAAGGATTACTTAGAAAAGGAAAATACAGAAAGTATGAATTAAGCTTCCATATTGCACTTGACTCACGTCTGAGTCACGTCACGTCCGGTGTCTAGGTGCAAATTACTCTAGAGTCTAGTGTGTGTTTCACCATGAGGCACCGTGCACTCTAGAGCTCAGCCCACCTAGAGTGGTTGACGCCTGCTACACTTCACCTTCACTAGCCCCAAATATACTCAGTTGGGTGAAGTATTTGTCACTAGTGCACTTCACTCTCTTGACGATTATGAAGTTCTCTTTGTCTTGTCTGCTGGCGTTTGTTTTACTCCCAGGAGGAATATGTCCTCAAGATGGTAATGAAGACACCATGTTTATTGTACAACAGTCAGTGTGTGTGTGTGTGTGTGTGTGTGTGCTTTAGAACAACCCGACTATCAAAAAAGTTCTCCCGTACTGCAAGTCTATAACCAGGACCCATGTCATCTTCAGCATAACTTTATCATTGATGCATAAATACAGGAAGATTCATAAATAAAAACTGTATTAACTTGTATAATATTTTATGAATCTCAGTAAAGTTTATGTGTGGATTTTTTTAGGGTTATTTACAACAAAAAATTATCGCCAAATTAAGAGCAGAACAAAACTACATTAAAATAAATTACAATACTGCAAAAGCAACAGTAATGAACGTCTTCGCTTTTAGAATTAAGTTTTGTAAAGCAATATAAACTTAGGCCAGTCAACTGTCCATTACAACTGTAAACATTGAGAGTTAAGATCATTAAGAAGTATAAAGTTGGGCGAGGCAGCTGTTATTACACATTTTATCATGAAGAGTTAAGCTGCATGAAGAGTTAAGCTGCATGAAGAGGTATAAACTGTGTCCAAGTAGATGTTCTTACAACGTCAACACTGAGGGCTGAGCTGCACGAAACATAAATGCAAAAATAAACATAGGTCAGGCTGCTGTTCACTACAAATGTCATCATTAAGAGATATCTTGCATGAAACAAAGTAAACTGGGACCAGGGAACCATTCAATACAAATGCAACACGCTGCCTTGGTGTTCTACATTAGCATAAATCGAGGTAGAATGTGTATATTGCAACTGAATGTTAAATCTGGGTGAATAGACAACGGTATTGAGTTTCAGGTGCAGGCAAATTGCATGATACATCAGTGTTGAGATCATGTGCTGTTTAGTCCGAGAGCTTGAGGGAGTGTGTGTGTGTGTGTTATAGCAGCTCTAAGAGGTGAACTGTAATGTATACATCAGCCGCCTCAGGTGATGTGAATTGTAGGAACCTTATAAATATTCTAACAATAAAATGAAAATCAAGGCAAAATTCTATCTATCGCAGTAATACATAATAAAATAAACAATTACCGATCATTAAGCAACATACCAATATAAAGCTGTACAGTAAAAACAGACCTCACGTACACTGTTATAGTACTGTACTACTGTAACATGTGGCGAGAAAGACCTGATACATTCTACTATGATCAGACAATGGTAACAGCAGCGAGGTGTTTGATAGACTGCGAGTAATGTCAACAAATACACACACAGAGACTCTCTTGATCAAAGGACAGGCTCTTTACACTGTTAAACAATTAGAGGCTTCAGTCTCACGTGTTAAATTATGGATTATACTGAACAAAAATATCCCCTTAACCGTGCTGTAGTGGTCCGATACAACCAATAAAATAAATACCGAACAAAAACGAATATCTTGTTCCAGTATCCTGTACCAGGGAGTCCGGTATTCAGAGTTGTTTTATTGTATGTATAAGAGTCAACATATTCACATCTCATCCGATCATGGTGGGGAGGCGGGTGGGGGGGGGCGTCTGGGCAAGTCTTCATACAATTATTTACCTTGCCTCTGTCTCCCACCAGTAATTAAAGACTTGGTAATAAGATCCAATTCCAGGGAGGTGTTTCGCTAATGCAGCTGAATGGATAATTGTCTGATTTTCTTGAGTCCTTCCTTTAACACCGGGTCACACAACTCCCTAAGTGAGTGTTGTTGTGGCAGCCTCTTCCTCCCTCACCAGCCTCCAGACAACCACCTTAGAACAAACTCAAGCATCATTTGCATGGTGAGAGGAGAGACGGGGCCGTGATAGTGAGCGGTCCATCATATACCCTGACAGTTTTTACCTTAGCCCCGGACACTTTCATCCTCTTAAAGTCTAGTCATCCATCAAGCCTTCGTGTTTACTGACGTCATCGTTCACCACTACTTAATATCTTCCTTGGTTTTTGTTTTAATGTATTTCAGGTCTTTAGGAACCAATGAGCCGGTCTTAATATTTACACAAGACCATAAACATTGGAACTATTATGACGTGTTTTATTACTCTCGCTAAGGGGTCGTGGTAGTAGTAGGAGGGATGCCGGTTTATTTTATATATGTAACTATGTGGTCAACTAAATGTGTATGTTAGTAGTTGCAACGTGAATACTTATTATTATTATTAGTAGTAGTAGTACTATTACTATTACTATTATTATTATTATTACTATTATTATAGCTACTGTTATTAGCCTATCATTATTATTACTGCAATGCCGACAATGTTGTTGATCAAAATGTTGCAAGTACTTAACAAAACAATTCTTCTGTTTTTCCTTCTCTATTTTCCTCTCTACCATCACCCTAACCTCTCCTCACCTCCATCACCCTAACCTCTCCTCACCTCCATCACCCTAACCTCTCCTTACCCCATGACCCTAACCTCTCCTCACCTCCATGACCCTAACCTCTCCTCACCTCCATGACCCTAACCTCTCCTTACCTCCATCACCCTAACCTCTCCTCACCTCCATCACCCTAACCTCTCCTCACCTCCATCACCCTAACCCCTCCTTCCTTCCATTACCCTAACCTCTCCTCACCTCCATCACCCTAACCTCTCCTCACCTCCATCACCCTAACCTCTCCTCACCTCCATCACCCTAACCTCTCCTCACCTTCATCACCCTAACCTCTCCTTCCCTCCATTACCCTAACCTCTCCTCACCTCCATCACCCTAACCTCTCCTTACCTCCATCACCCTAACCTCTCCTTACCTCCATGCTAACTCTCTCTCACCTCCACCACCCTAACCTCTCCTCACCTCCATTACCCTAATCTCTCCTCACCTCCATCACCCTAACC
Organism: Homarus americanus; assembly: GCF_018991925.1. Classification (NCBI taxonomy): domain Eukaryota; kingdom Metazoa; phylum Arthropoda; class Malacostraca; order Decapoda; family Nephropidae; genus Homarus; species Homarus americanus. The sequence continues at coordinate 7,099 of NW_024714915.1, forward strand.
TCTCCTCACCTCCATCACCCTAACCTCTCCTCACCTCCATTACCCTAACCCCTCCTTCCCTCCTTAATCATTCCAGTGTCCATCTTGTTACCTTATCTCTCCCTTCCCTTTCCTCTCTCTCTCAATTTCCTTCTCCTCACCCCACTTTTCCTGCCATTATCCCATTCAATCCAATTATCTTTCGTCTTCTTTGCTCTTCCATCCTACCACTTACTTCCCTCCTCTTCCATCCTACCACTTACTTCCCTCCTCTTTCATCCTAGCACTTACTTCCTTCCTCTTTCATCCTACCACTTACTTCCCTCCTCTTCCATTCTAAACACTTACTTCCTTCCTCTTTTATCCTACCACTTTCTTCCCTCCTCATTGATCCTAGACACTTACTTCCCTCCTCATTGGTCCTAGACACTTACTTCCCTCCTCTTTCATCCTACCACTTACTTCCCTCCTCTTCCATCCTAGCACTTACTTCCTTCCTCTTTCATCCTCCCACTTTCTTCCCTCCTCATTGATCCTAGACACTTACTTCCCTCCTCATTGATCCTAGACACTTACTTCCCTCCTCTTTCATCCTACCACTTTCTTCCCTCCTCATTGATCCTAGACACTTACTTCCCTCCTCATTGATCCTAGACACTTACTTCCTTCCTCTTTCATCCTACCACTTATTTCCTTCTACTCTATCTCTACCACTTAGTTCCACTCCGTCCTCCACAGATCAAGGGTGAGTCAGTGCAGTGTTATGTGTGGTGGTGCTTGAGTGTTACCTCACCTGGTGATGATCCTCGCACGAGTCTCAATTAAGATATGACTCAACACCTGTTCCTCTTCGCTACTTTACCTGTGTGTGTGTGTGTGTGTGTGTGTGTGTGTGTGTAGAACATGCCACGTTTCGTGCCCTTACCTAACACTCACGCTCATCTATGGCATGATGACAGGGGGGGAGGGTGAGGGGTAAAGTGTGAGGGGTGAGGGGTAAAGTGTAAGGGGTGAGTGTTCAGTGTTGAGGGGCGAAGGGCGAGGACCTCCCCAGTTGTTATGAACCCAAGTTAAAAATAGAGACTAATTCTTTTGTTATTTTGTCATCCTTTTCCATGACTCACAATCAGCATCATCGTCTGTTTCGGGTTTTATTCTGAAACACTGTTGTGGGGCTACTGATCAGAGCAAACCATAGCACATCAGAGTGTGTTGGGGAGGAGCAGAGCACATCAGAGTGTGTTGGGGAGGAGCAGAGCACACCAGAATGTGTTGGGGGTGGAGCAGAGCACATCAGAGTGTGTTGGGGAGGAGCAGATCACATCAGAGTGTGTTGGGGAGGAGCAGAGCACATCAGAGCAGAGCACATCAGTGTGTGTTGGAGAGGAGCAGAGCACATCAGTGTGTGTTGGGGAGGAGCAGAGCACATCAGAGTGTGTTGGGAGGAGCAGAGCACATCAGAGTGTGTTGGGGAGGAGTAGAGCACATCGGTGGCTGTGGGGAGGAGCAGAAACACACGTCAGAAGTGTGTTGGGGAGAGAAAAACACATCAGGTATTGTGTTGGGGAGGAAGCAAAGGCACATCAAGTGTGTTGGGGAGGAAGCGAATCTATCCCAGGGGTGTGTTGGAGAGGAGGCGAACATCGGTGTGTGTTGGGGAGCAGATCACATCAGAGTGTGTTGGGGAGGAGCAGAGCACATCAGTGTGTGTTGGGGAGGAGCAGATCACATCAGAGTGTGTTGGGGAGGAGCAGAGCACATCAGTGTGTGTTGGGGAGGAGCAGAGCAGATCAGAGTGTGTTGGGGAGGAGCAGATCGCTTCAGAGTGTGTTGGGGAGGAGCAGAGCACATCAGTGTGTGTTGGGGAGGAGCAGATCACATCAGTGTGTGTTGGGGAGGAGCAGAGCACATCAGAGTGTGTTGGGGAGGAGCAGAGCACATCAGAGTGTGTTGGGGAGGAGCAGAGCACATCAGAGTGTGTTGTGGAGGAGCAGAGCACATCAGAGTGTGTTGGGGAGGTGGGTAACATATCAGAGAAGGTTAGACTAAGATAGAGAGAGTGTGGACAAGTTAGGCCAAAGTTGAGTGACATAAATATTAAATGATTGTGTGACCGGGAGGAGGAGATGGCTGCCTCACTCTACGCATTTGGCGAAATTTTTACAGCACATTGAATTATCTTCACTATTATTCCTTTTAACTATTACTGAATAAACAATACAACTTAACGTGCCGATAATGTCAATTATAATAAAGATATCCAAGGTGTTCACTATTCCGGAGCAAGTAAGAAAATAACGGTACAGTAAATAGTATTTTACCTCTATCAATATGCACTAAGTAACACAACACAGCGCATTGCAAGGCAGCACAACGCAACGCAATACAAAGCAATGAAACGACACAAAACAAAGTATCGCAACACAACACAAGGCACTACAATTATTGAACAAATTTACATTCATTTGGTTGGTCACCCTTCACTGAATACATACATTTCTAATACTAATTTTACCAGATTTTCGTTAAGTATTAGAGCATAAAATTTTCCTTCACATTTAGTTATTGTGTGGCGAAGCTGTGGAGGTGTGTGTGTGTGTGTGTGTGTGTGTGTGTGTGTGTGTGTGTATTAAGCTCCCTTGTTTCCCATTATGACCTCGAACGCAAATAATTATTGG
>NW_024714916.1:0-30397 GCF_018991925.1 Homarus americanus
TTTGCAGCACGCCTATTTCATGTATACAATTCATTTTATTTTATTTTATTGAATTTTCTTTTATTTTAGTTATTTATTTACTTACTTATTCTTTATATATTAATTTGTTACTAGCTCTTGTTTTTTGCACCCACCCACCTCCCGAATTGATGACCTACTATACATTCGTGCCTGCACGACTGTTACCAACTTACCGTTAGGCGATTTGGGTAACCGAAATTAACGCTCTCCTACCACCAGCCATTTCGATTGTCATGAAAATTATCTTCAGAACAGTTCTTTGGCCCTGAGAAGGGCCGAGTTATAGATGTCTGGTAGGTTTTGTTGTGCTTTTTCTTTTTCCCCAAGGAAGAGGACTTAAGCACGCTCTCCGCGGATGCGCCGGGCCAGCTGGATGTCCTTGGGCATGATGGTAACGCGCTTGGCGTGAATGGCACACAGGTTGGTGTCCTCGAAAAGACCCACCAGGTAAGCCTCAGAGGCTTCCTGCAGAGCCATGACGGCAGACGACTGGAAGCGCAGGTCAGTCTTGAAATCCTGGGCGATCTCACGCACCAGGCGCTGGAAGGGCAGCTTCCTGATGAGTAGCTCCGTGCTCTTCTGGTAACGACGGATCTCACGAAGGGCGACGGTTCCGGGCCTGTAACGATGGGGCTTCTTGACACCACCGGTGGCTGGGGCGGACTTGCGAGCTGCCTTGGTGGCAAGCTGCTTCCGTGGAGCCTTGCCTCCAGTGGACTTGCGGGCAGTCTGTTTAGTACGGGCCATCTCGACGACGAAATAGTCAATACGGGCGGCCCGGCAGGCGGGCGGGCTTATATACAGACATTCTCCACCTCAGTGGCCACCTCATTGGCCACGAGTGCCGCATGCGTCATCCGCAAGCTACGCCCCACCTCCAAGAGGGAGGGACGGCCTTGGATGAACGATACTACCGCTGCGTCCACAGCACGCCACCTACTCCCACCAAACCGTGGGCGAAGCCACTGTAAACAAGTGTGAGGCGCAGGAAGACACCTGCTCCATGTGTGGCAGCCCTGGACACCGCTACACGGCCTGCCCCAACACAGAGAAAAAATGCGTTGCCTGTGGTGGCCCACACTCCTCCGCCGACCGGACCTGCCCCAGATGGAAGGAGGAATGCAGGGTAGCCAAGGCTCGTCTTGAGAAAAAACTGAGCTACAAAGAGGCCCTCCTTGCTGTACGCTCCCAAGAAAAGAAAAAACCAGCAGTAAAGAAAAACCAAGAAAAGAAAACTCAACAGAAGCAGCCCACCACACAGAACCAAGAACACCACGTGGCCCGTGGTGCTGAAGCCCACGCGGCCAGTGGTGCTGAAGCCCACGTGGTCAACCTCTCCCTCTCTGAATTCTTCCACACCTATGAGGACTTAAAATACGAGGAAGACGAACAAGAAGACCCAAACACAAACGAATGGACAATTCAAGAGAGCAAGAAGAGAAGGAGAGAGAGAAGAAAATCGACATCAAGCTAAGAAGACAAAGACATCCCCTCCACACAAGAAACCAAAACACAATCAAGCCGACCAAGCACTGAACATCCATTGCCCAACCCAACACGCACCTGACGCCTGACCTGACGCTTGACCTGACGCTTGACCTGGCGCTAGCCTGGCCTTGTCTTGTCGCCTCCCTGCCGCGTCCAGCCGGGTTGTTGCTGCTGCCCCCATCTTATAATCCCTCACGCAAGCGGTGTTTAGCCACTGCATCTGTTCTCTCCTCCTAAAATTCACTTCAATCCTCCCTTTATTCTTCTCCTGAACCTCCTTCCCCCCTGTCACTAGCATTTTTCGATTCGATTCGGCGAAGCCACACCAGGACCACCTGTAGTAGCAACCACAACAACATGACTGGACGAGGCAAAGGAGGCAAGGGACTTGGAAAGGGTGGCGCCAAGCGTCATCGTAAGGTGCTTCGTGACAACATCCAGGGTATCACCAAGCCCGCCATTCGTCGTCTAGCTCGGCGTGGAGGTGTTAAACGTATATCCGGCCTCATCTACGAGGAGACCCGCGGCGTCCTCAAGGTGTTTCTGGAGAACGTCATCCGTGACGCCGTCACCTACACCGAGCACGCAAAAAGGAAGACCGTCACCGCCATGGATGTGGTTTATGCCCTGAAACGGCAGGGCCGCACCCTTTATGGTTTTGGTGGTTAATCAACCTGATGGACGGGCGCACACCACCACCACCACCACGACAAACAAATATACGGACCTAATTTTAGGTCCACATTTAAATCGCTAAAGAGTTGGTTAGACACTGAGTAAATCGTTGAAAATATATCCAATAACATGATCCTCTCTAATTCTGGACTTGTGGTATGAGTATAGGTTGTGTGTGAACGTGTTGGAACCACTTCCTAATAATTGTCAGTCAGTCAGTCAACATTCACCTAACCTCCAGGTACCTCACCTAACTTCCTGTAGCGTCACCGAACCTCACGAAATGTAACCCAATGTAGTTTATAATCTATCCTAACATGACATAACATAACCACGCACTATATTACTTCGGTAAGAGTAATGAGTTTTAATACGCAAAGTTGCAGTTAGCATTCATTCATACATACATACATACATACATACATACATACATACATACATACATACATAACATGCTAGTGGCAGGGGGGGATTGAAGTGAATTTTAGGAGGATAGAATAGGTGCAGTGGCTAAACAGCGCTTGCGTGAGGGACTTTAAGCAGCAACTCGCCTGGATGCGGCAGGATAGAGTCAGGTCAAGCGTCCGGTGCATGTTGGGTTCCGCCATGGTTTCTCAGTGTTTGGTCGGCTTGATTGTGTGTGTTGTTTTCTTGTTTGGAGGAAATGTCTTGGTATTCTTCTTCTTAGCTTGAAGTTGATTTTCTTCTAACTCTTCTCCTCTTGTTGTTCGTCTTCCCCGTGTCTGCTATCATTCTGTAAAGACTCTATATATGTATGTAGGTATGAGTGAGTAACAGTTGCCGGTTACAGTGATACTTCATATTCGCTGGTGTTGTACTGTATGGCTTCGGTATTTCTTAATATACAAACGGCACCGTTAGGGGATTGAGGTATTTAAAAACCAGCCTACATTACTTATATATAGAAATAAATAATGTGGCTTGGACAATAATGACGACTACTCTCTCCTACCTAACCCAAACAAGGGCTTTTCGAAAGTATACATTGGACACAATTGACTTAGTACATACATTGGTGGTTTAACAAAAGCCCTCATTAGAGAAAGGTGAAGGAGCACACAGTGAACATACAGATTAATGTTTGCACGCATAGATCATGTAAGGTGAGGTGTTGAACACCAGACACGTAGTGTAGTAACTCCCTCACAGATGGCGTTATGAGGGGCCTGATGATGTAGCAGTTACCTCACAGATGGTGTTATGAGGAACTTCACATGATGATGCTGTAGCAAAACATTCACTACGTGGTGTCGTAGCATCTTGGGGACACCACGTGGTCCACATGACTCACTCATTCAAGTGGGTGAGGTGTGGTCCCAGGCCTCTCTATCGTGGAGTCTCAGGGGAAGTATAACCGGGTACCTGGGACCTCACTGTGTGAAGGTGGTTAGCTAGCTTGGGTAAGACTCAACTGCCGAGTTGTTTTTCACTGAGTTAAGCACTGTTCACCACTATTCATCACTGGTTCCATTCCTTTGCCAAATGAGGTAGTACCTTATGGCAAGAACTTGTTGATAGTCCGGTGGGGAGGAGGGTTCAGGGGAGTGAGTTGGTATGGGCCAACATATAAATAATAATAATAATAATAATAATAATAATTAACGGTTTATTGAAAGTGCTTGGCAGCCAGAAGGCTGAAAATATACAGTTACATATTTGGGGAATGGGTTACGAATTACAAATAATATACAAGTAACATGAGTGACACAAATAAGACATATAATAACTAGCTGGGGAAAAGCTCAAACTACAGTTCATTTCAACATAGTGACAGTGCAAGGAGTAGTGTTTACTGGGAGTGAGTACACTGATTTATTACAAGTTATCGATAATTTTTACAATGGTTGGGACTGGGCTGTTCTTATAGAGATCAGTTCGTGCACGTATGGGCTGGATGCGGTTGTGGTGTCGAAGAGCAATTCTCGGACTAGGGATCTCAGGTGGTAGTAGGAGCCGGTGTCGGGGATGGTGTAGAAGCTTCTTACCAAATTTGCAGATGAGGTCGTGGTGATGGTCAGTGAGAGTCTAAAGGGTCGGTCAGTGTGTTGAGCGCTTCTTGATATGTGGAGTAGGAAGGGTAGAGAATAATCTTGCATGGCCTCTTTTGCACTTTTTCTAGGTGTTTACGTTGTGTGGCATTTAGGGAAGAAGACCAGGTGAGCGTGGGAAGTATGAATGTTGTGTAAACACTGAGGAGCTCGTGTGCAGGAACACCGAGGGACTTGAGTCGGCGTAGGAGGTGGAGACGGAAACTGGAGGATTTGATAACTTCACTGACGTGTGGTTTCTAATTTAGTTTGTTGTCTATATGTATGTGTGTGTGTGTGTGTATATACTACTGTACTTTTTAGATCCTCCTACGCAACCTAACCTATTATAGTTAAGTATAGTAGGCTATACACTATTTTGTTAGTATGTGTTATAAAATGTAATTGCATGTTATTATTATTAATATTATTATTATTAATATTATTATTATTCTTATTATTATTAGTATTATTATTATTATTATTATTATTTTTATTATTGTTATTATTATTACATACTAATATAATACTAAGTTGCCCACCAGATTTCCTCAGAGATGGGAGGAGCACATTGGCGGCGGTGTTGTTTATACTCCGCCCGATTACTGATTCCTATTCACCGAGCCAGAGCTGGCGGGCGGCGTGTTATGTGCCACGTTTTGTTTCCCATTGGGCGTACCGCTCAGCTGGGGAGTTGGAGATTTCATAAAAAGAAAGTTTGAGTGGAGAGCACACCTTTTCCTTCACATACAGTTATCTTAGACCATCTACTAGTATAATAGTTTGCACAAAAATACTCTACACTCTTTATAGGTTATTGTTATGTTTGTTGTTTTTTTTTTTACTTCTCATCAGATTGTGCATTCAACTAATATACACTAATAGTGTGTTTATTATTATGTTTTATAGTATTATTTCGTAAAATATTGGGTAACACAATTATAGTCACTAGTATAGTCTATTATATTATTGGGGTTTATAGCAGTTTGTGGTCTAATAGTATCATGCTTTATGAGTGGTGTTCTATGTAGTGATGATTAGGCAATAAAATATGCTTTGGGTGTTTATAGCAGTTTGTGGTCTACTAGTATCATGCTTTATGGGTGGTGTTCTATGTAGTGATGATTAGGCAATAAAATATGCTTTGGGTTTAATGCTAACAAAATATACTTTGCTCTACCGCTGTAGTGCAAAACATGGTGAAACTTACATACACCGTTAATAAAGTATTGATGGAAGAAGAAGAAGAAGAAGAAGAACTAAGAGGAAGAATTGTGGAGGGAATGAACAGTGAGACAATGTATAGCCTCCGGGATGGCGGCAGCGTTTCTGTTATTAATATATAATAAGACAATAGGAAAATATGTTGTTGTCTCTACCTGTATTATTACCTTTGCGATAGCATGGTTAAATTTGGGGAGGACAGAGGAAGGAGCAGGAGGTTAGGAAGGGATTTGTAGTGGGAGAGATAGTGTCTGTGATCCTCGGATCACCACTCCTCGGATTATGTCAGTTCAAGTTTAGAAGCTCAATCAACTTTCCCTGATTACGAATTGGCAACCTTTCGATTTACAACAGGTACCTACTTACTGCTACAGTAGGTAGGTGAACAGGGACCAAGGGGGCTAGGAAGAGTGTCCAAACAACTTGCCTGTGTGATGTAGTCGTGGCCAGAATTAGGTTAGGATACAGACACATCTGGCTAGTTAGTAACGCTGTACCCATACCGGAACACTCAGCATGTAAACTTTGTGATACACCTTTAAAGCACTATATTATTGAATGTGACACTGTCAAAGACATCTTGAACTATGTCATTACTTCATTGAGGACATTACATTCTTGCTGTTTATCCCAAATTGGCTAGCCCACACACTGATTAGTCAACAGTTAGAATATGACTCCAATGTATGCTGCTGGTAAATGTGTACTGTCAATGAACCAGAGTGAAAATAAGGTCGCCTCCCTTGCTGCTGCTGCTGCTGCTTCTGCTTCTGCTTCTGCTTCTGCGCCCTTCTAAGTCCCGTTTAAGTCCCCCACCCCAGGCCCCCACAACCGCCCTTCACATCTACACCATTCAAAATCAATTTCACTCAATTTGCACAGAGTGTTATCCTGCAAAACGTTGATGTCGTATATTTCTCTCTTTAAGTGATATCCTGTGGCTCCGAAAGGAGCCTGTTTGGTTAGGTTGTCTTGTGTGAACGAACCTTGGGTTCTTATTTCTTCTCTGTCTTCTTGGGGAGGAGCACAGCTTGGATGTTAGGAAGGACACCCCCTTGGGCAATGGTGACTCCAGACAGGAGCTTGTTCAGCTCCTCGTCATTGCGAATGGCAAGCTGAAGATGACGTGGGATAATGCGGGTCTTCTTGTTGTCGCGGGCGGCGTTACCGGCCAGCTCGAGCACTTCTGCTGCCAGGTACTCCATGACGGCTGCAAGGTACACAGGGGCACCTGCACCAACGCGCTCAGCATAGTTGCCCTTACGCAAGAGACGGTGGATTCTACCCACGGGGAACTGGAGTCCGGCCCTGCTAGAACGGGACTTTGACTTGCCCTTCACTTTGCCTCCCTTGCCGCGTCCTGACATGTTGCTGCTGCTGCTTTTCGTGATAGGAGTTAAATTTCCGCCCGCCACCTTGGTCTTTTATACCAAGCTCAGGATCAGGCCAGGTGGCCGTCTCGCGGACCCAACCAATGTAAGAGAGCCGTAGCTGCAGCCAGTCTGATCCTGAGCGGCCCGCTCGGTATATAAGGAAAAGTTAGTCGGGCCAGTTTTCAATTCTCTCGCTCCGCGCCACGAGTAACTGTGCCGCCATGCCTCCCAAAACTTCCGGAAAGGCTGCCAAGAAGGCTGGAAAGGCCCAGAAGGCCATTGCCAAGGGTGACAAGAAGAAGAAGCGCAGGAGGAAGGAAAGCTACAGCATCTACATCTACAAGGTACTGAAGCAAGTGCACCCCGACACAGGAGTCTCCTCCAAAGCTATGTCCATCATGAACTCTTTCGTGAACGACATCTTCGAGCGCATCGCTGCCGAGGCTTCCCGCCTGGCGCACTACAACAAACGCTCCACCATTACAAGTCGGGAAATCCAGACAGCTGTCCGACTCTTGCTGCCCGGTGAACTGGCCAAGCATGCCGTGTCTGAGGGCACCAAGGCTGTCACCAAGTACACCTCTTCCAAGTAAGAGGTTACTTGTGCACAACAAACACGCCATCCCACTACTACAACTTAATCGGCTCCTTCGGAGCCACAGTTACATGTTAAAGAGACAGTTACCGACACAAATATATTGAGAGGGAAATAAATAAAAAAAAATTATAATAATCTGCATTCTCTATTGGCGTAGAAACAGGACTAAATCGAAACATAATAAATAAATAAATAAATAAATTCTGCGTGGAGTACTTTTACACCCACTGCAAAGTGACATACATGGAGTGTGTTTGGGCTTCATTTCTTGTTTGCAGCACGCCTATTTCATGTAAACAATTTATTTTATTTTATTTTATTTTATCTTAGTTATTTATTTATTGTTTATATCTTTATTTGTTACTAGCTCTTGTTTGTTGTACCCACCTCCCGAATTGATGACCTACTATACAATCGTGCCTGCACGAATGTTACCAACTTACCGTTAGGCGATTTGGGTAACCGAAATTAACGCTCTCCTACCACCAACCATTTCGATTGTCATGACAATTATCTTCAGAACAGTTCTTTGGCCCTGAGAAGGGCCGAGTTATAGATGTCTGGTAGGTTTTGTTGTGCTTTTTCTTTTTCCCCAAGGAAGAGGACTTAAGCACGCTCTCCGCGGATGCGCCGGGCCAGCTGGATGTCCTTGGGCATGATGGTAACGCGCTTGGCGTGAATGGCACACAGGTTGGTGTCCTCGAAAAGACCCACCAGGTAAGCCTCAGAGGCTTCCTGCAGAGCCATGACGGCAGACGACTGGAAGCGCAGGTCAGTCTTGAAATCCTGGGCGATCTCACGCACCAGGCGCTGGAAGGGCAGCTTCCTGATGAGTAGCTCTGTGCTCTTCTGGTAACGACGGATCTCACGAAGGGCGACGGTTCCGGGCCTGTAACGATGGGGCTTCTTGACACCACCGGTGGCTGGGGCGGACTTGCGAGCTGCCTTGGTGGCAAGCTGCTTCCGTGGAGCCTTGCCTCCAGTGGACTTGCGGGCAGTCTGTTTAGTACGGGCCATCTCGACGACGAAATAGTCAATACGGGCGGCCCGGTTGTTGTTGTTGTTGTATAGATTGTCGGACCGTAGTCCGACACGGGCCTTTGCCTATAGGCGGCCCGTTTGGTGGTTCCGGCTGGAGCTCCAGGAGCAGCCAGACCGGATTGGGATTGGAGGTGGTCCCACCTGCAGATTGGAGGGATACTGCAGGTTGCAAGTGTGAGCGGACCCCCGATCAGTGGACGCTTACCACCGGCCCCCACTCTTGGACGTGGTCAGCCTCGGAGTGGCGCGCCCCCCGAACTGGGGTCCGCACTTGCTGGGAGAGGATGCTTTCTAAGCTATCTGGGTGGTGGGTATCGTGTGATGACCCGGAGTAGGTGGTGAATGTGGTCTGTATGGGCCTTTCGAGTTAGAGTGGCCGCTGGTGTTGTGTGTGTTTCTTGGGAGATTTGAGTTCTGTTTCGGAGGCTTTGTGTGACCTCGCAATCGAGGAGATAAGTGTTCAAGTGGGTTGGCTGCTGGCTCCTGACAGTAGGTGCATTCCGTGACGTCATTTCCGATCATCTGCCAGGAGCACTTGTACCCTAGTCGTAGTCGGTGAAGGCTGACTTGGGTTTGTCTTGGAGTTTTCTTGTCTGCGAAAGGTGGTTCCCCTTTTGTGGCCGCCAGGTACCATTTGGCTGATTGGGAACCAGCGTTGAGTGCATGAAGGAAGCTCTTTTTGATGTGGAGCTTGGTAGTCTTTCTGAGGTGATTTTTGATCTGTTGCACACTTGCTGGAACTTGGATGTGTACGCTACTGGAACGTGTAGCTGCCTTGGCTGCTTCGTCTGCCACGTCGTTTCCTCCGATCCCTACATGACTGGGAATCCAGTGTAAGACGACTGGTCGGCTTTGGCTTTGGAATTCCTGTAGTTGCGCGAGGATCGAGGTGATGATGTGGACGTTGTCTCTTGGTTGACTGTGTTGCAGCGCTTGCATGGCCGATTTCGAGTCCGTGTGAATTATGACGGACTTGTTGTGTTGTGTTGCAGCGTGTTGTAGGGCCTTTGAGATTGCTACCAGTTCTGTTTGTAGGGTGGAGCAGTCGTTGGAAAGTCTCCATTTGAGGGTCTGACCTTGGGTGTAGAAGGCCGCTCCGGATCTGTGATGTTTTGGGTCCACCGAGCCGTCTGTGAAGTATGATGCTGCATCAGCCGGTGTCTCGGTGGCTATGGCTTGGAGAGTTATTTTTTGAGGTCCTCCTTCTGGAGGTTGGCTTTACTATCGCCGAGGTCGGTGAATTTGAGTGTGGCTGGTGGAGGGCTCCATGGTGGAGGAACAGTGTAACCATTGTCTCGTGTGTCTTGGTTGTTCTTGACGAGTGTTTCTGCTTGCAGGTGTCGGATGACCTCGCTTGCCTCGTGCGACCAGGTGGCCCCTCGCACTCTGTGGTCGAGGTGGAGAGAGGCACTGATTCGAATCTTGGCAGCTGTGGGCTCTTCTGCTCTGCAGATTTTGGCGAGGAGACCGGCTGTCACCTGCTTGACTCGTACTGCCAGGGGTGGTAGCTCGGTTTCCATTTGCAGATTGCAAATTCTGGTCCACATGGGTGCTCCGAGCATGGTCCTGAGAGCATTGTTTTGAATGACTTCTAGCTTAGCTATTTGGTCTTCTCTCAGTCCAATGAGTGCTGGAGCACTGTAATCTACCAGCGATCTGATGGCGGCTGTGTAGTAGGCTTTGAGCACATGAAGGTTTGCTCCTGCGGATTTGCTGGTGAGCGACCTCATTATATTATGTCTGCTCTTCGTCCTGTGCCTGAGATACTCGAGTTGCGGCTTGAAGGTGAGTTTCTGGTCAAACCAGATTCCAAGACACTGGTGGGCGTTGGTCCAGACTACCGGCGTGTTTTGTATGGAGAGCGTCTTGTCTGGTGTGTCTGTGCAGATGGCCATCGCTTTCGACTTGGCTGGATTTATCTTGAGTCCAAGTCTGTTGCACTCCTCTTCTATAAGTTGGAGTGCGTGTTGCGTGTTGGCTAGTCTGTTCGATCCTCTTACTATGAGCTGTAAGTCGTCCGCATAGCATAGGAGCTTGGCTGTTTGTCTGAAGGGAAGTTTGACTAGATTTTCCATCAGGACATTGAACAGCATTGGACTGAGGATGCCTCCTTGTGGGGTTCCGTTTTCGTGGACCCTGTAGCTTGAGGTTGCTCCCTGAAAGCGTACTCGTGCTACTCTCTGTGTGAGGTAGTTCTGGATCCACCCCAGCAACCTTCCTTTGACGCCTTTTTTAGCGAGCGTAGTTGTAATGGCCAAAGGATTTGCTAGTTCGAAGGCTTTCTCCAGGTCGAGGAAGACCACCAGAGCTGGTTTGTTGTCCACTGTGCTGAGTATCTCGGCGATGTTGTTACCTGTGCCGGTGTTCTCGGTGTAAGCAAAGATGTGAGGGTGTGGGCTGCCTACTTTCCACTTGAGTCGGTTGAGAGCCATTCTTTCTCCCTTCTTCGCTATGCAGCTGAGAAGGGAGATGGGCCTCGGTTTGTCTGGTTCTCTGGGCTTCGGAATGGGCTGTATATCTGCCTTCTTCCATTCCGGTGGGAGTCTTTGTGCTGTCCACGAAGCATTGATGGCTTGCAGCAGAGCCTCGTGTCCGGCTGTACCGGCATGAGAGAGCATGGAGTAGGTTATCCTGTCGGCCCCTTGCTGGTTGAATGGTCTGTCAGTGTCATCTTCACTGTTGCAGGCCTCTTGGATCGTCTGGAGTCTGACCTGTCGCAGACGCCGTTGTGTCTCCTCCGCCTGTCTCGGGAGGTTCTTCGTTGCTGCTCGGTCAGAGAACAGTTTTGCAAGTCTCTCGGCTTCTTCTTCTGGGTTGGGATGAGTTGGTGGTGGTGGTGTCGCCTTCCCAGATGCCCTTCGGATCTGGGCCCACATCTTGCCCAGGGAGGTGTGCTCGTTCAGTTCGGAGCACCACTTGAGCCAGCTTACGTTTTTAATTTCTTCCTTCTCTTCCCTGGTATCCTTGACTATGACTTGCAGGAGATGTCTGTTTGTTGCCGTGGGATGTCTCCTGTAGTTTCTTCGGGCCATGTTCACTCTGTGGTTGAGTTCTTTCACCCTGGGACAGTAGTACCAGTAATCATTGTACTGTCTTGATGGGGGTTTTGTTTTTGGGATAGCCTCTTCTGCCGCTAGGTGAAACGCCTCGACCAATTGGTGGTGGAGGGTTGTCTCATCCGCGGGTGCTGCGCCGGCCGGCTGTGATTTTTCGCGCCACTTAGCCAGGTGTTTCTTGAAGAGTCCCCAGTCTGCCTTTTGAGTGTTGTATCTCCATCTCGGGGGGGGTGGAGTGGGGAGTTTGTTCACCTTCAGCGTTGTTAGGGTGGCGAAGTGGTCACTGGTCAGCGTGGGGTGTATCTGCCAGGAGGCCGAAGGCTGTAGTGCATTGGAGACGAAGGTTAGATCTAGCCTTCCTCCCCTAGTGTGGGTGGGCTCTCCGGTGTTCAGGAGGCAGATCTCGGGTGTATCTTGAAAGGTGGTGTATAGGTGTAGGCCGTCTTCATTTGTGGGGCTTGCCGAGCTTAGGAAGGGATGATGTGCGTTGAAATCCCCTCCTATGAGTGTGGCGTGGTCGGCGGCCGAAGCAAATAATTGAGTAACCTCCAGTGAGCCCCTTGGGTTCTTGTAGATGTTGTGAACAGTTAATTCTCGTTCTTGGAGGGTTACTTTGACGGCCTGTGTCTCGATGTTTTCCCCACATGGAAATTGCTGCGTGACATCGGCGGAGGGTATGCTTGACTTGACCAAGATCATACATCCTCTTGTTGACGCCTGCGTGAAATGCCTCCTGTATGTCTTGTAACCGCTGAATTTGAAACAGTGGTGTTCTTGTAGAAGTGTTTCTTGTAGGAGTATGATGTCAAGCTTGTCCTTGGCTGCTGCTGCTTGTAGGAGGTGTTTCTTGTTTTTGATGCCCTGAGCATTCCATGTTAGGATGTTCAGGGTGCTGACGTTTTCCACCACTGTTTCATCGGGGACTTCTGGTGGTCCTCGATGGAGATGTCCAAGTTCGATTCCAACTGAATCAGGTCCATGTCTTCGTGTTCTGTGGTTTTTGCCTTCTGGGCCGTGGTTCGGTTCAGGGGAGTTGAAACGTCCAGTTTCTTTCTGGGAGCTGTCGGTATCTTGGGAGCTGTCGGTGTCTTGGGTTCTCTGGTGGCCTTCTTCGGTGTAGAGTGTACCTCGGCTGTTACTCGTGTGCGGACCGGCGTGGCTTCCTCCACTGAGGTGGCTGGAGCTGTGGCGACTTGCCCGAGGACGCTCCCCATGAGCATTTGGAGCTGTGTGGGTTGGATCTTGTGGCCCAGTAGTCCGGCTAGGCCCTCCGCGAAGGTCGTCAGTACATTGGCTAGGTCTGATATGTGTATCATTCCTTCTGGTGCCTTGGTGTGTGCTTCTTTTGTCTTTCTCGTGGTTGTCGTTCTCTGCTGCTTGGGTGGCTGAGGTGTGGCTGTAGTGAGGCCAGGAAACTGGGCTGCACTTTGGGTGTTGACTGGCTGAGGAGGTTGTCTTTGTTGTGTGGGCCTTTGGGTTCCCCACACGAAGGTACTTGGTGGGGCTGGTGTGTAGGCGGTGGGGGCCGGTCTTGCTGCTGGTCGGTTTGCCTGGACCCTCTTTGTTCTCTCGGAGCATCCAGGATTCCAGGTGTGGTGTTTGCCCCCGCAGTTGGCACACTTGGGGGCAATTTTTTCCCCATTTTTCAGCTTGGTGAGGCAGGACTGTGTGCCGTGCTTCTGTGCGCAGACTGCGCAGATTTCCCTGTACGTGCACCTTGTCTGATGGTGCCCGTATTTCTGGCATCTGAAGCATCGCAGGGGCTCTGGGACGAAGGGCCTCACTTCGTAGATCCCCCAGGTTTTGAGGTCTATGGTGCTGGGGGGTGAGCCGTAGTGCGTTATGAGGACTTGATTCGTGGTGGCCGTCTTGTCGGACAGGGGAGAGCATCTCTCGGCTTTTAGGATCTTCGGGTGGTTCTCCAGGGGTTCGAGAGGTAGTTCCTTTGGGTACCGGAGGACTACCGACTTCATCGGTTTCTGGGCGGGGTCTAGCTTGGTTGAAGTAATGGTGGTGGTGTTTTGTAGGTAAGTGTCGAGGGTGGTGGCGGAGTTCTTGTCTTTGGGGTGAACGATCATCTCCCCCTTTAGGTTGGGCCGCACTGAGAACTTGGCCAGTGGGTTTTGCTTTTCCATCTCTGTGACGGCGGCATATGTTGTTTTTGCGTCCGTTTTCGTGATCCGGAATTTTGGCAGTGTCGTTGGAGGTGAGCTGGTGGTGGTGATGGGTGCCCTGGGGGCTGCTTGACGGCAATCGTTTCCCGAAAAGGCACGTCGGCGTTTCTTATTTTCTACCTTCGTCCAGTTGTCCTCAGTAGCAGTAGCAGTGGTGGTGGTGGTGGAGGTGGTGGTGGTGGTGGAGTTGTTGGAGGTGGTGGCAGAGTTCCTACTTTTCAGGGCTTCATTGAAGGCGCGTAACTGGTCTGCTTTCTCTGTGCGAAGCCTGTCGTGGTTCGGGTCGTCAGGTTGGCGGTTCAGGCGGGGATCGCGGTTAGGAGGGCGTACGCGCTCCATAACCGGGTTTATTTATTTTTTTTTTTTTTAGATCCTACCTATTCCGGTTGAGTAAATAGCAGAGGAATTACAGCACTCCCCACTAGCTGGTGGTCGTAGAGTGGTTCCTGAGCTTCTCTCCCGGAGCCCCGATTGGGGAAGCCTACTTCCTAGTGTATGTGACTGCTCACTTATAGACGTGAGCTAAGTGTGCCTATTTGGGAAGGATAAGGATTGCTACCCTCTTTCCAGGTGGACCCGCACGATCACGGTTTTCCTGGAAAGACTCGGCTGGGGAGGGTTTTGCTCCGACCCCCTTTCGTGTTCACAATCTCCTGGGAGGGAGGTGAACAGTTACAGGGGGGACCGCAGGACGAATACACTTTGAGGGTGCAGGTCCCTAGGCCAGAGCGAAAAAGGAAAAATGGTAGTAGAAGGAAAAGAGCTCAAACCACGCCGGGAATATCGCGCTATAACTGCTCTCCAGCTGGAGTGTGGGTCACTCACACCACCAGTGGGGAGGGCAAGCTAATGCTCGATAAACCGAGAACGCTCGTGAGTTGTTGTGGACGATGACAGTCGTGGGTGGTCCGGTCCGGGAAGATGGCCAACAATGGTACAAGGGAGAGGGCGGTCTTCAGAGTTCCGGGTCCAGCAGGAGGTCTTGTTGAGAGGTCTTCTTCGTTCAGGAGCGATGTGATGAGTGGGCGGCCCGGTTGTTGTTGTTGTTGTATAGATTGTCGGACCGTAGTCCGACACGGGCCTTTGCCTATAGGCGGCCCGTTTGGTGGTTCCGGCTGGAGCTCCAGGAGCAGCCAGACCGGATTGGGATTGGAGGTGGTCCCACCTGCAGATTGGAGGGATATTGCAGGTTGCAAGTGTGAGCGGACCCCCGATCAGTGGACGCTTACCACCGGCCCCCACTCTTGGACGTGGTCAGCCTCGGAGTGGCGCGCCCCCCGAACTGGGGTCTGCACTTGCTGGGAGAGGATGCTTTCTAAGCTATCTGGGTGGTGGGTATCGTGTGATGACCCGGAGTAGGTGGTGAATGTGGTCTGTGTGGGCCTTTCGGGTTAGAGTGGCCGCTGGTGTTGTGTGTGTTTCTGGGGAGATTTGAGTTCTGTCTCGGAGGCTTTGTGTGACCTCGCAATCGAGGAGATAGTGTTCAAGTGGGTTGGCTGCTGGCTCCTGACAGTAGGTGCATTCCGTGACGTCATTTCCGATCATCTGCCAGGAGCACTTGTACCCTAGTCGTAGTCGGTGAAGGCTGACTTGGGTTTGTCTTGGAGTTTTCTTGTCTGCGAAAGGTGGTTCCCCTTTTGTGGCCGCCAGGTACCATTTGGCTGATTGGGAACCAGCGTTGAGTGCGTGAAGGAAGCTCTTTTTGATGTGGAGCTTGGTAGTCTTTCTGAGGTGATTCTTGATCTGTTGCACACTTGCTGGAACTTGGATGTGTACGCTACTGGAGCGTGTAGCTGCCTTGGCTGCTTCGTCTGCCACGTCGTTTCCTCCGATCCCTACATGACTGGGAATCCAGTGTAAGACGACTGGTCGGTTTTGGCTTTGGAATTCCTGTAGCTGCGCGAGGATCGAGGTGATGATGTGGACGTTGTCTCTTGGTTGACTGTGTTGCAGCGCTTGCATGGCCGATTTCGAGTCCGTGTGAATTATGACGGACTTGTTGTGTTGTGTTGCAGCGTGTTGTAGGGCCTTTGAGATTGCTACCAGTTCTGTTTGTAGGGTGGAGCAGTCGTTGGAAAGTCTCCATTTGAGGGTCTGACCTCGCTTGCCTCGTGCGACCAGGTGGCCCCTCGCACTCTGTGGTCGAGGTGGAGGGAGGCACTGATTCGAATCTTGGCAGCTGTGGGCTTGTCTGCTCTGCAGATTTTGGCGAGGAGACCGGCTGTCACCTGCTTGACTCGTACTGCCAGGGGTGGTAGCTCGGTTTCCATTTGCAGATTGCAAATTCTGGTCCACATGGGTGCTCCGAGCATGGTCCTGAGAGCATTGTTTTGAATGACTTCTAGCTTAGCTATTTGGTCTTCTCTCAGTCCAATGAGTGCTGGAGCACTGTAATCTACCAGCGATCTGATGGCGGCTGTGTAGTAGGCTTTGAGCACATGAAGGTTTGCTCCTGCGGATTTGCTGGTGAGCGACCTCATTATATTGTGTCTGCTCTTCGTCCTGTGCCTGAGATACTCGAGTTGCGGCTTGAAGGTGAGTTTCTGGTCAAACCAGATTCCAAGACACTGGTGGGCGTTGGTCCAGACTACTGGCGTGTTTTGTATGGAGAGCATCTTGTCTGGTGTGTCTGTGCAGATGGCCATCGCTTTCGACTTGGCTGGATTTATCTTGAGTCCAAGTCTGTTGCACTCCTCTTCTATAAGTTGGAGTGCGTGTTGGCTAGTCTGTTCGATCCTTTTACTATAAGCTGTAAGTCGTCTGCATAGCATAGGAGCTTGGCTGTTTGTCTGAAGGGAAGTTTGACTAGATTTTCCATCAGGACGTTGAACAGCATTGGACTGAGGATGCCTCCTTGTGGGGTTCCGTTTTCATGGACCCTGTAGCTTGAGGTTGCTCCCTGAAAGCGTACTCGTGCTTCTCTCTGTGTGAGGTAGTTCTGGATCTACCCCAGCAACCTTCCTTTGACGCCTTTTTTAGCGAGCGTAGTTGTAATGGCCAATGGATTTGCTAGTTCGAAGGCTTTCTCCAGGTCGAGGAAGACCACCAGAGCTGGTTTGTTGTCCACTGTGCTGAGTATCTCGGCGATGTTGTTGCCTGTGCCGGTGTTCTCGGTGTAAGCAAAGATGTGAGGGTGTGGGCTGCCTACTTTCCACTTGAGTCGGTTGAGAGCCATTCTTTCTCCGGTCTTTGCTATGCAGCTGAGAAGGGAGATGGGCCTCGGTTTGTCTGGTTCTCTGGGCTTTGGAATGGGCTGTATATCTGCCTTCTTCCATTCCGGTGGGAGTCTTTGTGCTGTCCACGAAGCATTGATGGCTTGCAGCAGAGCCTCGTGTCCGGCTGTACCGGCATGAGAAAGCATGGAGTAGGTTATCCTGTCGGCCCCTGGAGCTGTATCCTTGCTTCGTTTTAGCGACTTCTGGAGTTCTTGCTGGTTGAAAGGTCTGTCAGTGTCATCTTCACTGTTGCAGGCCTCTTCGATCATCTGGAGTCTGACCTGTCGCAGACGCCGTTGTGTCTCCTCCGCCTGTCTCGGGAGGTTCTTCGTTGCTGCTCGGTCAGAGAACAGTTTTGCAAGTCTCTCGGCTTCCTCTTCTGGGTTGGGATGAGTTGGTGGTGGTGGTGTTGCCTTCCCAGATGCCCTTCGGATCTGGGCCCACATCTTGCCAAGGGTGGTGTGCTCGTTCAGTTCGGAGCACCACTTGAGCCAACTTGCCTTTTTAATTTCTTCCTTCTCTTCCCTGGTATCCTTGACTATGACTTGCAGGAGATGTCTGTTTGTTGCCGTGGGATGTCTCCTGTAGTTTCTTCGGGCCATGTTCACTCTGTGGTTGAGTTCTTTCACCCTGGGACAGTAGTACCAGTAATCATTGTACTGTCTTGATGTAGGTTTTGTTTTTGGGATAGCCTCTTCTGCCGCTAGGTGAAACGCCTCGACCAATTGGTGGTGGAGGGATGTCTCATCGGCGGGTGCTGCGCCGGCCGGCTGTGATTTTTCGCGCCACTTAGCCAGGTGTTTCTTGAAGAGTCCCCAGTCTGCCTTTTGGGTGTTGTATCTCCATCTCGGGGGGGGTGGAGTGGGGAGTTTGTTCACCTTCAGCGTTGTTAGGGTGGCGAAGTGGTCACTGGTCAGCGTGGGGTGTATCTGCCAGGAGGCCGAAGGCTGTAGTGCACTGGAGACGAAGGTTAGATCTAGCCTTCCTCCCCTAGTGTGGGTGGGCTCTCCGGTGTTCAGGAGGCAGATCTCAGGTGTATCTTGAAAGGTGGTGTATAGGTGTAGGCCGTCTTCATTTGTGGGGCTTGCCGAGCTTAGGAAGGGATGATGTGCGTTGAAATCCCCTCCTATGAGTGTGGCGTGGTCGGCGGCCGAAGCAAATAATTGAGTAACCTCCAGTGAGCCCCTTGGGTTCTTGTAGATGTTGTGAACAGTTAATTCCCGTTCTTGGAGGGTTACTTTGACGGCCTGTGTCTCGATGTTTTCCCCACATGGAAATTGCTGCGTGACATCGGCGGAGGGTATGCTTGACTTGACCAAGATCATACATCCTCTTGTTGACGCCTGCGTGAAATGCCTCCTGTATGTCTTGTAACCGCTGAATTTGAAACAGTGGTGTTCTTGTAGAAGTGTTTCTTGTAGGAGTATGATGTCAAGCTTGTCCTTGGCTGCTGCTTCTTGTAGGAGGTGTTTCTTGTTTTTGATGCCCTGAGCATTCCATGTTAGGATGTTCAGGGTGCTGACGTTTTCCACCACTGTTTCATCAGGGACTTCTGGTGGTCCTCGATGGAGATGTCCAAGTTCGATTCCAACTGAATTAGGTCCATGTCTTCGTGTTCTGTGGTTTTTGCCTTCTGGGCCGTGGTTCGGTTCAGGGGAGTTGAAACGTCCAGTTTCTTTCTGGGAGCTGTCGGTATCTTGGGAGCTGTCGGTGTCTTGGGTTCTCTGGTGGCCTTCTTCGGTGTAGAGTGTACCTCGGCTGTTACTCGTGTGCGGACCGGCGTGGCTTCCTCCACTGAGGTGGCTGGAGCTGTGGCGACTTGCCCGAGGACGCTCCCCATGAGTATTTGGAGCTGTGTGGGTTGGATCTTGTGGCCCAGTAGTCCGGCTAGGCCCTCCGCGAAGGTCGTCAGTACATTGGCTAGGTCTGATATGTGTATCATTCCTTCTGGTGCCTTGGTGTGTGCTTCTTTTGTCTTTCTCGTGGTTGTCGTTCTCTGCTGCTTGGGTGGCTGAGGTGTGGCTGTAGTGAGGCCAGGAAACTGGGCTGCACTTTGGGTGTTGACTGGCTGAGGAGGGTGTCTTTGTTGTTTGGGCCTTTGGGTTCCCCACACGAAGGTACTTGGTGGGGCTGGTGTGTAGGCGGTGGGGGCCGGTCTTGCTGCTGGTCGGTTTGCCTGGACCCTCTTTGTTCTCTCGGAGCATCCAGGATTCCAGGCGTGGTGTTTGCCCCCGCAGTTGGCACACTTGGGGGCAATTTTTTCCCCATTTTTCAGCTTGGTGAGGCAGGACTGTGTGCCGTGCTTCTGTGCGCAGACTGCGCAGATTTCCCTGTACGTGCACCTTGTCTGATGGTGCCCGTATTTCTGGCATCTGAAGCATCGCAGGGGCTCTGGGACGAAGGGCCTCACTTCGTAGATCCCCCAGGTTTTGAGGTCTATGGTGCTGGGGGGTGAGCCGTAGTGCGTTATGAGGACTTGTTTCGTGGTGGCCGTCTTGTCGGACAGGGGAGAGCATCTCTCGGCTTTTAGGATCTTCGGGTGGTTCTCCAGGGGTTCGAGAGGTAGTTCCTTTGGGTACCGGAGGACTACCGACTTCATCAGTTTCTGGGCGGGGTCTAGCTTGGTTGAAGTAATGGTGGTGGTGTTTTGTAGGTAAGTGTCGAGGGTGGTGGCGGAGTTCTTGTCTTTGGGGTGAACGATCATCTCCCCCTTTAGGTTGGGCCGCACTGAGAACTTGGCCAGTGGGTTTTGCTTTTCCATCTCTGTGACGGCGGCATATGTTGTTTTTGCGTCCGTTTTCGTGATCCGGAATTTTGGCAGTGTCGTTGGAGGTGAGCTGGTGGTGGTGATGGGTGCCTTGGGGGCTGCTTGACGGCAATCGTTTCCCGAAAAGGCACGTCGGCGTTTCTTATTTTCTACCTTCGTCCAGTTGTCCTCAGTAGCGGTAGCAGTGGTGGTGGTGGTGGAGGTGGTGGTGGTGGTGGAGTTGTTGGAGGTGGTGGCAGAGTTCCTGCTTTTCAGGGCTTCGTTGAAGGCGCGTAACTGGTCTGCTTTCTCTGTGCGAAGCCTGTCGTGGTTCGGGTCGTCAGGTTGGCGGTTCAGGCGGGGATCGCGGTTAGGAGGGCGTACGCGCTCCATAACCGGGTTGTTGTTGTTGTTGTTGTTGTTGTTGTTGTTGTTTTAGATCCTACCTATTCCGGTTGAGTAAACAGCAAAGGAATTACAGCACTCCCCACTAGCTGGTGGTCGTAGAGTGGTTCCTGAGCTTCTCTCACGGAGCCCCGATTGGGGAAGCCTACTTCCTAGTGTATGTGACTGCTCACTTATAGACGTGAGCTAAGTGTGCCTATTTGGGAAGGATAAGGATTGCGACCCTCTTTCCAGGTGGACCCGCACGATCACGGTTTTCCTGGAAAGACTCGGCTGGGGAGGGTTTTGCTCCGACCCCCTTTCGTGTTCACAATCTCCTGGGAGGGAGGTGAACAGTTACAGGGGGGACCGCAGGACGAATACACTTTTGAGGGTGCAGGTCCCTAGGCCAGAGCGAAAAAGGAAAAATGGTAGTAGAAGGAAAAGAGCTCAAACCACGCCGGGAATATCGCGCTATAACTGCTCTCCAGCTGGAGTGTGGGTCACTCACACCACCAGTGGGGAGGGCAAGCTAATGCTCGATAAACCGAGAACGCTCGTGAGTTGTTGTGGACGATGACAGTCGTGGGTGGTCCGGTCCGGGAAGATGGCCAACAATGGTACAAGGGAGAGGGCGGTCTTCAGAGTTCCGGGTCCAGCAGGAGGTCTTGTTGAGAGGTCTTCTTCGTTCAGGAGCGATGCGATGAGTGGGCGGCCCGGCAGGCGGGCGGGCTTATATACAGACATTCTCCACCTCAGTGGCCACCTCATTGGCCACGAGTGCCGCATGCGTCATCCGCAAGCTACGCCCCACCTCCAAGAGGGAGGGACGGCCTTGGATGAACGATACTACCGCTGCGTCCACAGCACGCCACCTACACCCACCAAATGGTGCGCGATTACCTTCGCCGAGAAGGGCATGCTCGCTCAACTCGCGGAGATCCCAGACATCAACGGCATTCCTTTTAAAATGTTTGCCTTCATGTGGGACAACTTGAAGCTGGGTGTAATCTCCCACGCCGAAATTGCCCACATGGACAAAGCAGAGCTGAGTGAGCTCCTCAAGGAGCAGCAGCTCCAAGTTGTGAAGAAGCTGTCCGACACCACTGCCCTCATCGGACACCACTCCACCCTACCCAAGGAAGCTCAACTGGCGTGGGTAACTATGCCAGTCAAGCCCTACTGCAGACCGAAACGGTGTTACAAATGCCAGCACTATGGACACACTGTAAACAAGTGTGAGGCGCAGGAAGACACCTGCTCCATGTGTGGCAGCCCTGGACACCGCTACACGGCCTGCCCCAACACAGAGAAAAAATGCGTTGCCTGTGGTGGCCCACACTCCTCCGCCGACCGGACCTGCCCCAGATGGAAGGAGGAATGCAGGGTAGCCAAGGCTCGTCTTGAGAAAAAACTGAGCTACAAAGAGGCCCTCCTTGCTGTACGCTCCCAAGAAAAGAAAAAACCAGCAGTAAAGAAAAACCAAGAAAAGAAAACTCAACAGAAGCAGCCCACCACACAGAACCAAGAACACCACGTGGCCCGTGGTGCTGAAGCCCACGCGGCCAGTGGTGCTGAAGCCCACGTGGTCAACCTCTCCCTCTCTGAATTCTTCCACACCTATGAGGACTTAAAATACGAGGAGGAAGACGAACAAGAAGACCCAAACACAAACGAATGGACAATTCAAGAGAGCAAGAAGAGGAGGAGAGTGAGAAGAAAATCGACATCAAGCTAAGAAGACCAAGACATCCCCTCCACACAAGAAACCAAAACACATCAAGCCGACCAAGCACTGAACATCCATTGCCCAACCCAACACGCACCTGACGCCTGACCTGACGCTTGACCTGACGCTTGACCTGACGCTAGCCTGGCCTTGTCTTGTCGCCTCCCTGCCGCGTCCAGCCGGGTTGTTGCTGCTGCCCCCATCTTATAATCCCTCACGCAAGCGGTGTTTAGCCACTGCATCTGTTCTCTCCTCCTAAAATTCACTTCAATCCTCCCTTTATTCTTCTCCTGAACCTCCTTCCCCCCTGTCACTAGCATTTTTCGATTCGATTCGCGATTACATATTGGAGCCAGGACCACCTGAAGTAGCAACCACAACAACATGACTGGACGAGGCAAAGGAGGCAAGGGACTTGGAAAGGGTGGCGCCAAGCGTCATCGTAAGGTGCTTCGTGACAACATCCAGGGTATCACCAAGCCCGCCATTCGTCGTCTAGCTCGGCGTGGAGGTGTTAAACGTATATCCGGCCTCATCTACGAGGAGACCCGCGGCGTCCTCAAGGTGTTTCTGGAGAACGTCATCCGTGACGCCGTCACCTACACCGAGCACGCAAAAAGGAAGACCGTCACCGCCATGGATGTGGTGTATGCCCTGAAACGGCAGGGCCGCACCCTTTATGGTTTTGGTGGTTAATCAACCTGATGGACGGGCGCACACCACCACCACCACCACGACAAACAAATATACGGACCTAATTTTAGGTCCACATTTAAATCGCTAAAGAGTTGGTTAGACACTGAGTAAATCGTGGAAAATATATCCAATAACATGATCCTCTCTAATTCTGGACTTGTGGTATGAGTATAGGTTGTGCGTGAACGTGTTGGAACCACTTCCTAGTAATTGTCAGTCAGTCAGTCAACATTCACCTAACCTCCAGGTACCTCACCTAACTTCCTGTAGCGTCACCGAACCTCACGAAATGTAACCCAATGTAGTTTATAATCTATCCTAACATGACATAACATAACCACGCACTATATTACTTCGGTAAGAGTAATGAGTTTTAATACGCAAAGTTGCAGTTATCATTCATTCATACATACATACATACATACATAACATGCTAGTGGCAGGGGGGATTGAAGTGAATTTTAGGAGGAGAGAATAGGTGCAGTGGCTAAACAGCGCTTGCGTGAGGGACTTTAAGCAGCAACTCGCCTGGATGCGGCAGGATAGAGTCAGGTCAAGCGTCCGGTGCATGTTGGGTTCCGCCATGGTTTCTCAGTGTTTGGTCGGCTTGATTGTGTGTGTTGTTTTCTTGTTTGGAGGAAATGTCTTGGTATTCTTCTTCTTAGCTTGAAGTTGATTTTCTTCTAACTCTTCTCCTCTTGTTGTTCGTCTTCCTCGTGTCTGCTATCATTCTGTAAAGACTCTATATATGTATGTAGGTATGAGTGAGTAACAGTTGCCGGTTACAGTGATACTTCATATTCGCTGGTGTTGTACTGTATGGCTTCGGTATTTCTTAATATACAAACGGCACCGTTAGGGGATTGAGGTATTTAAAAACCAGCCTACATTACTTATATATAGAAATAAATAATGTGGCTTGGACAATAATGACGACTACTCTCTCCTACCTTCCCCAAACAAGGGCTTTTCGAAAGTATACATTGGACACAAATGACTTAGTACATACATTGGTGGTTTAACAAAAGCCCTCATTAGAGATAGGTGAAGGAGCACACAGTGAACATACAGATTAATGTTTGCACGCGTAGATCATGTAAGGTGAGGTGTTGAACACCAGACACGTAGTGTAGTAACTCCCTCACAGATGGCGTTATGAGGGGCCTGATGATGTAGCAGTTACCTCACAGATGGTGTTATGAGGAACTTCACATGATGATGCTCTAGCAAAACATTCACTACGTGGTGTCGTAGCATCTTGGGGACACCACGTGGTCGACATGACTCACTCATTCAAGTGGGTGTGGTGTGGTCCCAGGCCTCTCTATCGTGGAGTCTCAGGGGAAGTATAACTGGGTACCTGGGACCTCACTGTGTGAAGGTGGTTAGCTAGCTTGGGTAAGACTCAACTGCCGAGTTGTTTTTCACTGAATTAAGCACTGTTCACCACTATTCATCACTGGTTCCATTCCTTTGCCAAATGAGATAGTACCTTATGGCAAGAACTTGTTGATAGTCCGGTGGGGAGGAGGGTTCAGGGGAGTGAGTTGGTATGGGCCAACATATAAATAATAATAATAATAATAATTTACGGTTTATTGAAAGAGCTTGGCAGCCAGAAGGCTGAAAATATACAGTTACATATTTGGGGAATGGGTTACGAATTACAAATAATATACAAGTAACATGCGTGACACAAATAAGACATATAATAACTGGCTGGGGAAAAGCTCAAACTACAGTTCATTTCAACATAGTGACAGTGCAAGGAGTAGTGTTTACTGGGAGTGAGTACACTGATTTATTACAAGTTATCTATAATTTTTACAATGGTTGGGACTGGGCTGTTCTTATAGCGATCAGTTCGTGCACGTATGGGCTGGATGGCGGTTGTGGTGTCGAAGAGCAATTCTCGGACTAGGGATCTCAGGTGGTAGTAGGAGCCGGTGTCGGGGATGGTGTAGAAGCTTCTTACCAAATTTGCAGATGAGGTCGTGGTGATGGTCAGTGAGAGTCTAAAGGGTCGGTCAGTGTGTTGAGCGCTTCTTGATATGTGGAGTAGGAAGGGTAGAGAATAATCTTGCATGGCCTCTTTTGCACTTTTTCTAGGTGTTTACGTTGTGTGGCATTTAGGGAGGAAGACCAGGTGGAGGAGGCATAGGTGAGCTTGGGAAGTATGAATGTTGTGTAAACACTGAGGAGCTCGTGTGCAGGAACACCGAGGGACTTGAGTCGGCGTAGGAGGTGGAGACGGAAACTGGAGGATTTGATAACTTCACTGACGTGTGGTTTCTAATTTAGTTTGTTGTCTATATGTATGTGTGTGTGTGTGTGTGTGTGTGTGTGTGTGTGTGTGTGTGTGTGTGTGTGTGTGTGTGTGTGTGTGTATACTACTGTACTTTTTAGATCCTCCTACGCACCCTAACCTATTATAGTTAAGTATAGTAGGCTATACACTATTTTGTTAGTATGTGTTATAAAATGTAATTGCATGTTATTATTATTAATATTATTATTATTAATATTATTATTATTATTATTATTATTAGTGTTATTATTATTATTGTTAGTGTTATTATTATTACATACTAATATAATACTAAGTTGCCCACCAGATTTCCTCAGAGATGGGAGGAGCACATTGGCGGCGGTGTTGTTTATACTCCGCCCGATTACTGAGTCCTATTCACCGAGCCAGAGCTGGCGGGCGGCATGTTATGTGCCACGTTTTGTTTCCCATTGGGCGTACCGCTCAGCTGGGGAGTAGGAGATTTCATAAAAAGAAAGTTTGAGTGGAGAGCACACCTTTGCCTTCACATACAGTTATCTTAGACCATCTACTAGTATAATAGTTTGCACAAAAATACTCTACACTCTTTATAGGTTATTGTTATGTTGTTGTTTTTTTTTTTGACTTCTCATCAGATTGTGCATTCAACTAATATACACTAATAGTGTGTTTATTATTATGTTTTATAATATTATCTCGTAAAATATTGGGTAACACAATTATAGTCACTAGTATAGTATATTATATTATTGGGGTTTATAGCAGTTTGTGGTCTAATAGTATCATGCTTTATGAGTGGTGTTCTATGTAGTGATGATTAGGCAATAAAATATGCTTTGGGTGTTTATAGCAGTTTGTGGTCTACTAGTATCATGCTTTATGGGTGGTGTTCTATGTAGTGATGATTAGGCAATAAAATATGCTTTGGGTGTTTATAGCAGTTTGTGGTCTACTAGTATCATGCTTTATGGGTGGTGTTCTATGTAGTGATGATTAGGCCATAAAATATGCTTTTGGTTTATTGCTAACAAAATATACTTTGCTCTACCGCTGTCGTGCAAAACATGGTGAAACTTACATACACCGTTAATAAAGTATTGATGGAAGAAGAAGAAGAAGAAGAAGAAGAAGAAGAAGAAGTAAGAGGAAGAATTGTGGAGGGAATGAACAGTGAGACAATGTAAAGCCTCCGGGATGGCGGCAGCGTTTCTGTTATTAATATATAATAAGACAATAGGAAAATATGTTGTTGTCTCTACCTGTATTATTACCTTTGCGATAGCATGGTTCAATTTTGGGAGGACAGAGGAAGGAGCAGGAGGTTAGGAAGGGAGAGATAGTGTCTGTGATCCTCGGGTCACCACTCCTCGGATTGTGTCAGTTCAAGTTTAGAAGCTCCAACAACTTTCCCTGAATACGAATTGGCAACCTTTCAATTTACAACAGGTACCTACTTACTGCTACAGTAGGTGAACAGGGACCAAGGGGGCTAGGAAGAGTGTCCAAACAACTTGCTCCTGCCTGTGTGATGTAGTCGTGGCCAGAATTAGGTTAGGATACAGACACATCTGGCAAATTAGTAACGCTGTACCCATACCGGAACACTCAGCATGTAAACTTTGTGATACACCTTTAAAGCACTATATTATTGAATGTGACACTGTCAAAGACTTCAGGCCACCTCACTTATTGTATCTTGAACTATGTAATTACTTCATTGAGGACATTACATTCTTGCTCTTTATCCCAAATTGGCTAGCTAGCCCACACTGATTAGTCTACAATTACAATATGACTCCAATGTATGCTGCTGCTAAATGTGTACTGTCAATGAACCAGACTAAAAAGAAGGTCTCATCCCTCCCTCCCTTGCTGCTGCTGCTTCTGCGCCCTTCTAAGTCCCGTTTAAGTCCCCCACCCCAGGCCCCCACAGTACCCCTTCACATCTACACCATTCAAAAACATTTACACTCAATTTCCACAATACTATGCTAATTAGACGTAAAATAGAGTGTTATCCTGCAAAACGTTGATGTCGTATATTTCTCTCTTTAAGTGATATCCTGTGGCTCCGAAAGGAGCCTGGTTGGTTAGGTTGTCTTGTGTGAACGAACCTTGGGTTCTTATTTCTTCTCTGTCTTCTTGGGGAGGAGCACAGCTTGGATGTTAGGAAGGACACCCCCTTGGGCAATGGTGACTCCAGACAGGAGCTTGTTCAGCTCCTCGTCATTGCGAATGGCAAGCTGAAGATGACGCGGGATAATGCGGGTCTTCTTGTTGTCGCGGGCGGCGTTACCGGCCAGCTCGAGCACTTCTGCTGCCAGGTACCCCATGACGGCTGCAAGGTACACAGGGGCACCTGCACCAACACGCTCAGCATAGTTGCCTTTACGCAAGAGACGGTGGATCCTACCCACGGGGAACTGGAGTCCGGCCCTGCTAGAACGGGACTTTGACTTGCCCTTCACCTTGCCTCCCTTGCCGCGTCCTGACATGTTGCTGCTGCCAGCTGCTAGGAGCACCTGGTCTTTTGCGATTCAACCACCGGGTAAGAGCCGTAGCTGCAGCCAGTCTGATCCTGAACGGCCCGCTCGGTATATAAGGAAAAGTTAGTCGGGCCAGTTTTCAATTCTCTCGCTCCGCGCCACGAGTAACTGTGCCGCCATGCCTCCCAAAACTTCCGGAAAGGCTGCCAAGAAGGCTGGAAAGGCCCAGAAGGCCATTGCCAAGGGTGACAAGAAGAAGAAGCGCAGGAGGAAGGAAAGCTACAGCATCTACATCTACAAGGTACTGAAGCAAGTGCACCCCGACACAGGAGTCTCCTCCAAAGCTATGTCCATCATGAACTCTTTCGTGAACGACATCTTCGAGCGCATCGCTGCCGAGGCTTCCCGCCTGGCGCACTACAACAAACGCTCCACCATTACAAGTCGGGAAATCCAGACAGCTGTCCGACTCTTGCTGCCCGGTGAACTGGCCAAGCATGCCGTGCCTGAGGGCACCAAGGCTGTCACCAAGTACACCTCTTCCAAGTAAGAGGTTACTTGTGCACAACAAACACGCCATCCCACTACTACAACTTAATCGGCTCCATCGGAGCCACAGTTACATGTTAAAGAGACAGTTACCGACAGTGATATATTGAGAGGGAAATAAATAAAAAAAAATTATAATAATCTGCATTCTCTATTGGCGTAGAAACCGGACTAAATCGAAACATAATAAATAAATAAATAAATTCTGCGTGGAGTAGTTGTACACCCACTGCAAAGTGACATACATGGAGTGTGTTTGGGCGTCATTTCTTGTTTGCAGCACGCCTATTTCATGTAAACCATTTTTTTTATTTTTTTTTATTGTATGTTCTTTTATTTTATTTATTTATTTACTTACTTATTCTTTATATATTTATTTGTTACTAGCTCTTGTTTGTTGCACCCACCCACCTCCCGAATTGATGACCTACTATACAATCGTACCTCCACGAATGTTACCAACTTACCGTTAGGCGATTTGGGTAACCGAAATTAACGCTCTCCGACCACCAACCATTTCGAGTGTCATGAAAATTATCTTCAGAACAGTTCTTTGGCCCTGAGAAGGGCCGAGTTATAGATGTCTGGTAGGTTTTGTTGTGCTTTTTGTTTTTCCCCAAGGAAGAGGACTTAAGCACGCTCTCCGCGGATGCGCCGGGCCAGCTGGATGTCCTTGGGCATGATGGTAACGCGCTTGGCGTGAATGGCACACAGGTTGGTGTCCTCGAAAAGACCCACCAGGTAAGCCTCAGAGGCTTCCTGCAGAGCCATGACGGCAGACGACTGGAAGCGCAGGTCAGTCTTGAAATCCTGGGCGATCTCACGCACCAGGCGCCGGAAGGGCAGCTTCCTGATGAGTAGCTCTGTGCTCTTCTGGTAACGACGGATCTCACGAAGGGCGACGGTTCCGGGCCTGTAACGATGGGGCTTCTTGACACCACCGGTGGCTGGGGCGGACTTGCGAGCTGCCTTGGTGGCAAGCTGCTTCCGTGGAGCCTTGCCTCCAGTGGACTTGCGGGCAGTCTGTTTAGTACGGGCCATCTCGACGACGAAATAGTAAATACGGGCGGCCTGGTTGTTGTTGTTGTTGTATAGATTGTCGGACCGTAGTCCGACACGGGCCTACCAGGCCCAGGAAAGTTCCTGGCGCCCAGGAGCAGCCAGATCGGATTGGGATTATCCCAAGATTGGAGTGGATGTTGCTGACCCCGATCAAATGCCACCGGCCCCCACTCTTGGACGTGGTCAGCCTCGGAGCGGCGCGCCCCCCGAACTGGGGTCCGCACTTGCTGGGAGAGGATGCTTTCTAAGCTATCTGGGTGGTGGGTATCGTGTGATGACCCGGAGTAGGTGGTGAATGTGGTCTGTGTGGGCCTTTCGGGTTAGAGTGGCCGCTGGTGTTGTGTGTGTTTCTGGGGAGATTTGAGTTCTGTCTCGGAGGCTTTGTGTGACCTCGCAATCGAGGAGATAGTGTTCAAGTGGGTTGGCTGCTGGCTCCTGACAGTAGGTGCATTCCGTGACGTCATTTCCGATCATCTGCCAGGAGCACTTGTACCCTAGTCGTAGTCGGTGAAGGCTGACTTGGGTTTGTCTTGGAGTTTTCTTGTCTGCGAAAGGTGGTTCCCCTTTTGTGGCCGCCAGGTACCATTTGGCTGATTGGGAACCAGCGTTGAGTGCATGAAGGAAGCTCTTTTTGATGTGGAGCTTGGCAGTCTTTCTGAGGTGATTTTTTATCTGTTGCACACTTGCTGGAACTTGGATGTGTACGCTACTGGAACGTGTAGCTGCCTTGGCTGCTTCGTCTGCCACGTCGTTTCCTCCGATCCCTACATGACTGGGAATCCAGTGTAAGACGACTGGTCGGTTTTGGCTTTGGAATTCCTGTAGCTGCGCGAGGATCGAGGTGATGATGTGGACGTTGTCTCTTGGTTGACTGTGTTGCAGCGCTTGCATGGCCGATTTCGAGTCCGTGTGAATTATGACGGACTTGTTGTGTTGTGTTGCAGCGTGTTGTAGGGCCTTTGAGATTGCTACCAGTTCTGTTTGTAGGGTGGAGCAGTCGTTGGAAAGTCTCCATTGGAGGGTCTGACCTTGGGTGTAGAAGGCCGCTCCGGATCTATGATGTTTTGGGTCCACCGAGCCGTCTGTGAAGTATGATGCTGCATCAGCCGGTGTCTCGGTGGCTATGGCTTGGAGAGATATTTTTTTGAGGTCCTCCTTCTGGAGGTTGGCTTTCCTGTCGCCGAGGTCGGTGAATTTGAGTGTGGCTGGTGGAGGGCTCCATGGTGGAGGAACAGTGTAACCATTGTCTCGTGTGTCTTGGTTATTCTTGACGAGTGTTTCTGCTTGCAGGTGTCGGATGACCTCGCTTGCCTCATGCGACCAGGTGGCCCCTCGCACTCTGTGGTCGAGGTGGAGGGAGGCACTGATTCGAATCTTGGCAGCTGTGGGCTTGTCTGCTCTGCAGATTTTGGCGAGGAGACCGGCTGTCACCTGCTTGACTCGTACTGCCAGGGGTGGTAGCTCGGTTTCCATTTGCAGATTGCAGATTCTGGTCCACATGGGTGCTCCGAGCATGGTCCTGAGAGCATTGGTTTGAATGAC
>NW_024714917.1:0-19553 GCF_018991925.1 Homarus americanus
TATATTGAATATATAAATATTACTAAGCACATTAACTAATTCAATGGGTATTAGCTGCCCATACAACAAATTTCATAGTACTGTATAAACATTCCAAACTATATTGGTATTACTTTGGTTTTTGGTCATCTGGGAACCTTAAGATTCTAAATGTGTGATTAAGTACTTTAAACAATAAGACACATTATCTCTACAAGATTTGTGTCGCATTTTTTCGATCGCATAGAAAATACAGGTCATATGTTAGCCTATCTCGAATCTAAACATCTAAATACTTATGATTAAGTAAAATTTTACCCATTAATTAAAATAAATGATATATCCCAGTGGTTTATTAGTGAGTTATCAAAACAATAACAGCACTGTCATGTTTACCTAGTATCAGGCATTCTCAAAACAGAGTCCAGACAATGTCATTCAATTTCAATTGTTTATTCCATGATAGAGGAAGCGGGATCCTTGTGCTGTCACTAGGTACCCCTGTACAATGACACCAGAAGCATCTGGCAAGTGTGACAAGTATATACAGTATAAATATTATAAAGGGGCTTATTATAGCCTAAAGGAGGAAGGATATTCCTTTAACACATAATCAATGTTATTTACATAGTATCTGGCCAGTATGGGGAGGATCATCGTGTCTCCGTCGGGGTCGTGGAGTGGTGGTCCAGCAGGCGTCACGGAAGCGTTGTGTGAGGACATCTTAGGAGGTAGTGGATAAGGGTGCGGCTGTCGGGTCTTCTGCATAATGCACAAGAGCGTTGCTCAAGGGATGCGGGGATACCAATCTCCAAGCAAAGTCATACCCAATGATGATACGGGCAGCAATCACGTCCTTTTCCGCGACCCTTTTCCGTAGACGTACGAGAGGTTGACAATGTCATTACTTCTAAATTGACTCGTATCTCCATCTAGTACTGAGCTGATGTGAACATGGGGTTTCATGTCCAAAACATAAGAATGGAGGAAACTGCAGCAGGTCTGTCCATACTGGGCAGTCCATTACACCCAACCCCTATCGCTCATATATCCATCCAACCTATGTTTGAAGCTGCTCTTCACCGCACATTTCTTCACTTACCAAATGACTTAGACCATAAAACACACCCTTAAAACTTACCTGAACGTGGCATTTGGGGTCTGAAGAGGCCATCCTTCCTACTACCACCGACTGCAGCGGTGAGTTTGAAGCTAGTGACGTCATTGCAAATGACGGCCCTGTGTCTAGAGAAGTAAACTTATCTCGACTATTATAGGACTTTAAACTTGTATTACAAATTATATACTGTGTCACTCTACGAACGTGGCAGTGTATTTCTTGTATCTACCCAGAACCGTCAACTCGCCCATTCTGGCTGTGAGCGTATTCTAATCAAATCCTTCAAACAGTCCTACGTAACATTTCAAGACCACCTTTACATTCACCATTTATTAAAACAGGAAGCATTTAATAGAAACCCAGAATACCAGGAAGCCTTATATAAGATTCCTCCAGACCTAGCAGCACAATCATATCTAGGCGATCAAGGCGGTGGAACTGCACAACTTCCGGTCGTCGTGGCAGTTTGATCAAGCTGGTAGCACTATACATTGAAGTCTGACCATGATGGCACTATACACATTCATCTCTAGCACCTATACATGCAGCCTCGACACCTTACGAATACTAACTCATTTCCACCTAGTACACTGATATTTAGTGGTCTTCGCGACATCATTTTAAAGATTTTTTTAATAGACAGAGTGGCTTTGGTTAATACAGAAGCTAATGTATCATATACAAATTTAAAACAACACTTTGAAATTATTTGGGAAAAATTTTGCTTGAATATTTTTTACACTACAAACCGGTGACATGACTTGGCGCCACAAAGTATTAATAACCTCATGTTTCACCTAAGAACATAAGAATGGAGGAAACTGCAGCAGGCCTATTGACCCATACTGGGCAGTCCGTTTATACCCAACTATTGCTCATATATGCATCCAACCTATGTTTGAAGCTATCCAGCGTATTCAGGTTAATGGTGATATTTGGTAACCTGTTCCATTCATCCACTACTCTGTTTCAAACCAGTGTTTACCTATTTCACGCCGAAATCTAAATTTGTCTAATTTAAAACCATTGTTACGAGTTCGCTCCTGGTTGGATAGTTTGAGTACCTTTGTAATGCACTCACTCTGTTGTATCAAGAGTTCTATCCTTCATATACAGGTACAGGGTATATATTTTTTTATTCTTGATGGACTAATGATGCGGGCTTAAAGATTTTCCTTGCTGAAGCGCAGGTGTAACAGTATAACGTCAACAACAACGACATGAAATTTTGTTTCTTGTTCACTAATGGTCATTCTCAAATGGGCTGGACACACCTGAAGTCGTATGGTCATGGGTCTTAGGGATGGTTTAAGTTTCTTCAGTTAAGGTTTAACTGTTAAACGATTGAATATATTTTTTCCTAAATGTAACCGAATATTTATGTACAAATAATACTGGTTAAAATCAATCCCTATCAAAATTTTGGTTTTCTAAATTTCTTGTGTGTTGGTCAATTTATCAAAATTTGCGAATGGCAGTACTGTACTTCCCTTTCTTACACCAGGGCTGTAAGCATCCGGATCAAACAGCCACACCCTACTTGTTGTCATACATTTAATTAGGTTCATTCACCTTGCCAATATTAGTGTAAGGCGTCAGTCTCCACATCCTATATTTATGGCCACTAAAATATACTTTCTATGTTTATGTCAGTGAAAATCTACTTTCTATGTTTTATATGAAAATCTACTTTCTATGTTTGTTCGTGAAAATCTACTTCTTACGTTTATGTCCGTCAAAATCCACAATCCGTGTCTAAATTCCGGATTAAATTCAAAGACGCGACAGTCTGCAAAAAAAAGGATAGCGCGTAGAACTGTCAACAGCAAATCAATACTATCTGGGTCTGTCAATAAGGAAGCCGGACACGGAGGTCTACCAACGATTGAGAAATAAAGCCAAGATCCCACCACACCACCGGCAAGCGGTGGCTGAGGAGCTCCACAGCACCTCACCCCTCTGTTGTGCGATGACCAACTCTCTTTCTCAATTAAAGTCCTAATTCATTGGTCATACTTAGCGAAAACACACACACACACACACACACACACACACACACACACACACACACACACACACACACACACACACAAAATTAACAAACAAGTTCAACTAAATGAAATTTGTTTTTTTAATAATAATGTATTTATAAGCATCTTAATGATTCACTGAGTTACAACTAACATGATGGAGACAAGTTACATCCCGGTATAATTGGCAGCACAACAGCATCAACACAACACTATAACACTGACGTTGATAATAAAACCTAGAGTGAGTAGAGCATTTGCTAAGTCTCTGATATTCTCTCAATTCCTGCGACAATTTAAATGTGCTCCAACTTACGGTGTGAATTCGTGGTGAAATTCCAATAAATTTATGTAACACGTATCTCAGGAAAAAAATACATTTAATGATTCCAGACAAGTAAACGAACGGAGATGATGTCTCACACCGATTCCTGTACCAGCCATTAGTCTTTATAGCCTGAACAGTAAGTTTATGATGAAGTATAAATAAATACAAATATACTGTATGATATGGTTCTGTGTTACCGACTCGACTTCTAAGTTAATTGTTTCCTTCAGCAAAGAAAATGTATCCTCGTCTACTTGTCTCAAACGTTTCTCTACTACTAACACAATTTGAACTGTTTCATTTACATAAATATTGGCATCAAATTACTGAAAAGCGGATGGAACTCTTCTGGAATTATACCACAACAATTGGAACACACTATGGGCCATCTCCAATGCGACACACAGGTTATAACACGAGCGTTAGTATTATGTCAAACTGGTCACGCGACATGCTATGTGTTTTTGTTGGCAACTCGACAGGTGAGTGACAGTGGTCATGTACGGCAGCAAGCGTTAACTAAAGTAATGACCGTGAGTTGTGATATTGTATTAAATATTTTAAAATTAAGAATTAATTACTTAGGGTTACGGCAACAGAATGAAAGGGAACGAACGAGCAGGGATGAACAGTTCAATAAACAAACGGTAAACTTCCGTCTCTGCCATGTGTGAAGAACACTACCTCAGTACTTTTGTACCATATGTACACAATATTGTTGTGTGTTTAAGGGCTCGTAACCATATATCGAGTCCTAATTTCGTAAATTTCCATAACATTATCTAAAAATAATGAATGAATATCAGTTACTTTTAGTTTGACTATTATATTTATATCAAATGTTTAAGGTACAGAAGGACTTCTGGCGAGGTTATTATCCAGAAATCCGGGGTTTTTTGTGTCTAAACACGGAGGCACAGCTCTGGTCTACAAAGGTTTCCTGGTTGAAACAAATATGTTATTGAACGTGCGGGCTACGAACAGCTCGGCGTGAAGTAGGTTAAAATTTTCATAGACTGCAAAGTCTGAATTCATGTTGAGTGCTTTATGAAAAGATCAAAACTGGAAACACTTCCAGGAAAAGTATTATTAACTGTTTTACCATCCACGGATAAGTAATAACACTAATACACTGAAGTCACATCTATCTTTTCTTCATTATAGTGATTAAATTAGTGTCAGAAACACATCAAACTTACATTCACTTCAATATAACTATGAACTACCAAGAACACCTCAGTTCGCCTCACAACAGGGCAATATAAAACTTCTTGGTGAATAATTATAAATGGGACCAACTAGGTCTACTCATTTTATATTACGTGCGTTTACGGTTTCAAAAGCTTAGTGATCATTAACTGCTCATGTTTTATAAAGATATTTCCAGTAATTAGACCAACCACAACCATCCTGCTGACTTTACCCGCATGAAAATTATTTAAGTTACAATGCAGATTTCAAATATAATAAGCACAAGGTGAACTTTAGAGACTTGTATTTTCACTTAAACCGGTTTTTAACGACAGGTACAGTTCTATATTTGCGTCCGTACTGTATTATTATAACAGCAGGAGAGCCATCAAAATAAACTTCTCAGGAATGTCCAGTCTAACAAGCTACGTCATGCCTCAATCATATATCTTGCCTTGGCCAGTTTATCCCTGGGACGATGGGGTTAAGCTAGGGTGGGGTTAGGTTATGTTCTTAAGTTGGGGTCAGGGTTAACAATACGTAAAGATTGGGGCAGAATTACTTCGGGTAGTCTCTAGTCTACACCGTTTTACCTGGCATATAAACTGGTCTAGACCAGACTGTATTGGACCTGAGTGTAAAGTGACCAAAGGTATAACCTGGCCTGTTACCTCGGCCCCTAGTGAGGATGTTTTCATCTCTAAGTCAGGAAGCGTGAAAACACCTCTGTTATAGATTTACTTCGAATAATTCCCAGTTCTTACTGTGCAGTTAAGACCTATCTCAAAGAATATTACGAATCAATCACAGTTGAAAATATATTACAGTGTATGTGTTGTGCCTAATAACTAAGGCACGGCTTTCTGCTAACAACGAAATGCGCTTGTGACGAAAATAATCTCATGGTTTGTAAACACAATTATAATCATTGCACAGCTAGGTGCAACACTTACAAACGAACAAAATACCAGAAATGGACCGAGCAGGATGTGCATTAGATACCGTACGTAAGATAACAAAAACAGAGTGAGGCATTTGATGATATATTATATATTAATGAGCAGGACAAGAGACAGGTAGCCAGTTAGGTTTGATAGAGCGAAGTAATGATGTAAGGTCTAGAGCTCGCCCAAGGGTGCAGGAGGATGTGGAAGACTGTTTATCAAACACGGAAGGTCTCATAATAATATTTGCTCGAAAGTATGTAAATTCTTGACTAGATTGTTACATGTATGAGTCAGAGTGGACAAGGAAAGGCAGTGTGATTTTCACATTGCCCCGTGTGATGACAGCAAAGGGTGATGATGTGAATGAATGCTTTTGGGGTGTTTGGAAGAGGAATTTGAACGTGGAAATAAGAAATGAAGACAGTGATCATGATGAAATGATAATGGATGGGCAGGTAATAAAAGTGGAAGATCAGTGATTGGTGGTGTTGTTATCCCAGGAGAAAATGGCAATGGCGTCTTGTGGTGGGACTGTAATTGCAAAACATATATTTTGAAAACATGAATTTGTACCCATACGTGATACAGATACAGGAAGGCTGGGTATAAAAATGTAAACTATATTCTTAGTCAGGAAAAATAAAAGCAAAATATAAAAGTGGAGGAGATTTAGGTGGTCATGTGCAGGTAGTTGTATGACAGCCAAAATGGTGAAGAACAAAAGTGTAGATGAAAAAACTAAGCGGGTAAAAGCTTAAGTCTGATACCTGACTTTAAAAGATGGTAAAAAGTCAGAAACTGAATAGTAGACTTTGGACGACATTAAATGTCATGAATTATAGCAATTAACAGTACTATACAGGAGGCTGCCAGTGAGTGTTGTGTGTGTGGGAGGGTGATAAATGTGTAAAGAACATTCAGGTAGGTTTAAGGCATATAAAAGTGCGGATGAAGAATGCGAAATAAATGTAGGTGAACCTGCAGACACTGACGGATGGAAGACAGAGAGTAACAGGATTTACAGGAGGTAAAGAAGCTGATGCTGATAAAAATTATCAAAGAAAAGATGAAGACGGGTAAGTAAGGACTGGACTGCATGGAATTATATGACAATCAATTCCATGCGAAGAAAATATAATTCACATTTACGAAAGTCAAGGTCCTCAATTTTTCCTTTACATTTTATCCTGATGAAACACAGTGACATCAGCCACTGGGTTGTTTGTTTACATTAACGGCAGACGACACGAACCACGTAAACAAAACCGGGGCTGCCAACCTCAAGGTTCAGGTCACGTGCCTTATGGGCGCCACATAATGTAAACTGTGTAAGCAATCTCCCAGTCACTCACTCTGAACACAAACACCTTCAAAGCTAATGACAATACCAACTCGTCTTAGTACTCCTAAGGACATATTGTTGTGTTTGGTGCTGTACAAATCTAGTAGAGAAAGGATCGAAAATGCAGTTCCTTCAGACCAAAACTAACCACAAAGCGTTGTAGTTTTTGGAAAAGCCAGAAAGCTAAATTTTCTACAGGTTAGGTTAGGTTAGGTTAGGTTAGAGTTAGGTTACGTTTGTTTGGGTTGAGTTTGATTAGGTTTAGTTAGGTTGTATCTATTGAGTAAACCCAAGACGCAAAATTTCGTTTTCTGGTTCTATTTAAAACATCCACAAGGCGTTGAGGTTGTTTTCGATCTTTGAGCCAACAGTTCAAAAACGCAAATCTGCGATGTGAAAGTACTGTAGTGTTTGTTTTAAAGTAGCGTCTTCCAGCTTGTGTGGGGAGTGTAACAATATAAAATACATTTACAGTACAACACGTCTTCAGGTTTTATTATAAACTAACTCAAAATATTTAAAAAATAGGAAGGATGGTTGAAGTTTTTTGGTAAAATATTGTTTATGGGCAACTATTTAAAGTTCTCCAATTAACATCATTGAAAGGAATATTAATGTGACCGAGTGAGGCTAGGTTAAGTCAGGATAGATTGCGTTTGGCTTAGTTGTCGAGCGAACCTGAATAACCAGTGACAGTCACAGCACTATAACTAAACTTCGCTAGGACTGTTATCAAAGTCAATACTTTCATTTTTTTTTTTTTGGTGATTAGCCTGGGGCGAAAATGTAGTAGTAATAATAATAATAATAATAATAATAATAATAATAATAATAATAATAATAATAATAATAATAATAATATAATAATAATAATAATAATAATAATAATAATAATAATATTAATAATAATAATAATAATAATAATAATAATAATAATAATAATAATAATAATAATAATAAAGAACCATAAAGAAATAAAAATTAAAAAAGATCAGAAGTGAGAAACAATATATGTGTGTTGTATTGTCATAGTAGAAACAATTGAGACCCTGCAATTTGTGTAAATGAGGAAGAAAGAATCAGATCAGCAACCTGGGACTTGGTCACAATTTTGTGATGCCATGTGACAGAAGGGTCTCCATAGACAACACATTATGCTTCAATATTTTCCCAGGCGGTAGTACCTCTCCTGTTTGGTAGATGCTGGTTTGTCTTTCCATAAAAAAAAAAAAAAGGAGAAGCCTCAAGACTAGTCATGTTAAGCAACGTAAGGTTAAATTCAATTAAGGTGATTATGGTTAGGTTAGGTTTGGTTAAAGATCAACGATATGTATATGGGTATATTGTGTTATTTAAAGATAATTGTTATCCATTACTTTTGAGAATACATTCTTATAACACACTGGGAGTAATGTGAATCACGTACAGTACCAATATTATTAATAACTAACCTTCAAATGTAGCTCGCTCCGCATATGTGTGTGTTGTGTGTGTGTGTGTGTGTGTGTATATATATATATATATATATATATATATATATATATATATATATATATATATATATATATATATACATATAAATATAAATTTGTACTATGATCTACTCCAGAGGAAGGTTATGGTGGTGTAACAAATGCCATTAATAATAATTAATCAATCCAATGTAAAACCGTTTCGTTTCATTTGTCTTTTGTATTAATATGGTATTATGTTGCTAGCCTCCCAAAATAATGGTGGTCATATCAACATATAGCTACTGTGATTTTATCTGAAGCATATTTTTGTTCTCTGACGTTCAGTGGAAATAAGTTGGCAAAGAAACCGACATGCAGTGTGTACGTGTTCATGCACCCGCAGCCTATGTACACAAAACGGTGCCTTTGCGTTGCCAGAAATTGTCTTCACTCTATTTATATATACAAGTCTCACCCATCCTGTCTTAATCAAACGTCCTCACGTTATTTTCTGGTCAGGTTATATGAGGTTAGGTCAAGTCAGGTCAGGCTACGTTAATTGGGTTTAGTTGCTTTGGTCTCGTCTAGGTTAGGTTAGGTTAGAGTTAGGTTAGGTTAGGTTAGGTTAGGTTAAGTTAAGTTTGTTTGCTTGCTCTGGTCTGCTGTAAGAACCAAACAGACATCTACCAGCATGATATTCACCATCGCCTGGTCCAAGTGATGCATTTCTCTCTAAATTTCACAACAGATTAAAAACACACAAAAAATCAAGGAAATTAATTTTCGTAAATAAAAATCAAAGTCATGAATAAAACTATCAGTAAGAGAATTTTCCGAAGATAATTTTAATTGATATAGAACACGCGTCGCTCTGCTGAACAAATAATGATCTTGGCATGAGGACGCGGAAAACCTGATGGAAAATAATAAACTATTCCCGAAGGAGACAAACATGTGCGGGAACGAGGAACACGACACGGCGGGAGGAAGAGGGGGGGAGGAGGAGGAGGAGGAAGGGGTGAAGAGAGAAGAGAAGGAGGAAAAAAGAGGCAGAGGAGAAGGAAGAGAACGAAGAGAAATAGAAGGAGCAAGAGGTGAATATACTCTGTGGAGATGAAGTTAAAGACAGGTGGAGGGAACATTTAAATTTAGTGAGGATGGTTGACATGAAGGGTGTAGGTACAGGCAGCAAGACTAAGGGGTGGATGTCGTGCAGTAGG
This sequence comes from Homarus americanus, assembly GCF_018991925.1. NCBI lineage: Eukaryota > Metazoa > Arthropoda > Malacostraca > Decapoda > Nephropidae > Homarus > Homarus americanus. The sequence goes on from NW_024714917.1 coordinate 9,612, forward strand.
GGGACAAGGCAAGACTGCAATCATTTATAGCAAGACTGAAAGAGAAAAATAGATGTCGTGCAGTAGAGAGAATGGCACTGCAAAAGATACAGGTGATCAACATTAAACAAAACAAAAGAAATTATGTCAGCAGGTATAAGATGGCGCGGCAAGTGTAGAGATTACCAATGAGGCAGAAACTATTATGGGAAGGCTGTAATAATAAGTGGAACAATTTAAGAGTATGGCAGGTAAAGAAGGTGCTGCGATACTGACTGATATAGTAAGATGTATTACAGAAGTGTTTATAAGGTGAGAAATATTTACACAAAGGCAGGTTGTAACGAGAAACTTAGATTATAAAAGGAACGTATATGGTACACTCATAATCGAAGGTAAAGTATACAATACGTTGGGGACCCTCAGGAAGCGCCCGCCTGTCCGAGTACCCAGAGGTTTAAGATATTTCGCTCAGGAAGTAGCGCGTGGGAGAATTAATAGCGGAGTAAGGGAATGATTTAAAATAAACCTGGAAAAGCGTCAGGTGTATGATGCCATCTTGGTTAATCAACAGTCCATGGATGTAGGTGCATGAAAGAACTGAGTGTACATCGACAGTAATTACTTCACATATGATATACTTAGGCATCAACGAGCCTGGTTTAAGCTATGAACTGACAAGAAGTATTAAACCAATAAAGAAGATTATAAATTACTTGTGTCCTGGATACTGACGTTGATCCTTCATCCAGAATACAACTGAGGAAGGTAAGTCAGTCATTCAGTAAGTAAAGTAGTAGAATGTGCATAGTATTTCAACCAACTGTTTCAGCTTACTGTCGCTGTCTGCACATTTCTGCACTAATCTCCCCTTCACTCTCTCTTTAGGAGCCGTTTCTTTTAACAAACCCTACGTAAAAGTGGAGGAGGGAAAGAGATAATAGGTGGATATAATCTTGAGCCATGCGGAGTGACAGGTGAGGCAAGTTGTATATGACACCACCCACGATAACTCTCAACCAATCAGAGGGAGTAATTTAATGAACACTGAGAACCTTGACTTTTGATTGGTCTGGCCAGAACGATGCTATGAAACAGAGAAAAGAGAAAATTAGAGAAAAGAGATCCAACTACACCTTTACAATGAATATTGTTTACACATGACTAACACTTCTCTCTCTCTCTCTTATAGGCAGCCATCAAAACGAGAGAAAGTTAGGAAGGAGCCACCACAAGTGTCAACAATAAGCCTCTAAATATTGCCCTGGCCAACCATGTTGCCACTCTTTATTCTCACCTCACCTTCCTCCTTCTCTACCTCTTCTTCCTCCCTCCCCCCAACCATCCTCGAGGTTTTAGTTTAACAAATTTATTGACAAAGCTTTGAGTAGTTTGCCTATTCTGAGTAATTCAGTCAGGTCTTGACACTGAGGGTGGTATCATTCTCACTGCCACGGGACAGAGGTTCATACACAAAGAAATACATCATATTCATTAACAGTATATATAGGTCAGATTCATGTGGGTAATGTCACAGTTCACTGCCATGCAGGACAGAGGTTCGTACAAAAGAAATGCATCATATTCATTCGCAGTATATAGGTCAGAGTCGTGGTGATGTCACTGTTCGCTGCCATGCAAGTCAGTGGTTCATATACTGGACGTCATATTCTAATTGAAGACTAATCAGTGTGGGCTAGGAAATTTTGATAAACAGCAAGAATGTCCTCAAGCACCCCTGATTCGATGTAATAATAAATTTCATGATACAATAAGCCAGGAGGTCTGAAGTCTTTGACAGCGTCACGTTTGAGTGAGGGTGCAGTGCGTGTGGTGGGAATAGTGGCTTAGTGGGTAGGGGTGGTGTGAGTGGCAGGGTGGTGTGGTTGGCACCCTGGGTGGTGTGAGTGGCAGGGTGGCAGGGGTGGCAGGATGGTGTGGGTGTGTTCCATGGTGTAGCGTGAGTGACAGGGTGGTGTGGTTGGCACCCTGGGTGGTGTGAGTGGCAGGTGCAGGGTGGTGTGGTGTCCCAGGGTGTGATGCTGGCGGCAAAGGAGCACCACACGGCTAATGGACATAATATCATTGAGTATTTCGACAACTGTAAATCACATAAATATAAAATTAATATACGGCAACTATTTCTAGCATATAAAGGGTTATGGGGTTAGCCTGCCATCATAAGATTCTGTGATAAGTTAGCCAGGCAAGACTTTATACGAGTTTATGCCGTGTTGGTGAACATACAGAGGGTAAGGTCTGAAGCTGTAGCCTACAGTAGGAGCTGCACTCAAAGCTGTAGTTTGTCAAGGAGAAATGAGAAAACCCGAAGCAACATCTTGACGCCTGACCCCGCACCTCAGTCTATCACTAGAAACGCTGTGTTAAGGAAAGCTTGCAGTTATATGGAGCAGCGTGTATATAAACGAATGAATATAGTAATTTCTTCACACACACACACCCGAAGAAGTGGTGTGATGTAATGAGAGTGAGATATGGCAAATAGCTTGTTATTAACACCGTGAAGCGTCATTACTGGCATGTAGGGAAGGCTGACACCACCCACCCACACAGAGGTGACAAACAGTATCTTCTAGAACAGTATCATGCACTATATGAATCCATCAAGACGAGACACAAGATAGAAAAATAAGTTCAATAAAGATAATCTTTTGTATGTGATGACATACTAAGTCTGCCTCAAGACAAGAAAATCAGCACAGGCAAACAAACAAACATAAGACCTGTGACTGGTGAACACACAGCTCGCCTCAGCTCTCACGCCTCCCACTTCATCAATTCCCTCACTTAGGACAACATAATTTTATAAGATTTTCTCCAAACATTTCCAGGTACTTACAATCCCAGCACTTTCAAGTGTATGAAAAAAACTTGGCATTACTTGAACACTTCTTGAAGAATTCTACCGAAGTTAAGTTTAATTAAGTTACCATGTGTTCTTAACGAGGACGACGAAAGAGTAGAAATACTGTAATAAGGTTATTTTAGTAAGATCATACAAGTAGGACAGTAAAAACTTTCCCTAACACCCACACATAAGAATACATGAAATAAAACCGGCGTCTCATTGAATCATGAGCAGTATTGTTTACAACTATAAGAACATAGAACATATGGAAGGAAACTGCAGCGGGCCTATATACCCTATGATCCATTTACCCAACCCCTATTGGGTGTACCTTTATATCTCCCCTTTGTTCAGCCCTGACTTCCATTTATACACCTCTATCATATCCCTCACTATATACTGTATTGGGAGCTACTATAATATGAGTTCTACCGATCTGGAATTGTCTACCGGGATATTTACATTGTAGTATACATTAACCTAACGTAACCTAGGTTAGGTTAAGATAGGTTGGGTTAAGATGGGTTAGGTTAGATAGGTTAGGTTAGGATTAAGATTGTAAGTTTGATTAATTTAGGTAAAGTAAGGTTAGGTTCGGTTAATAGACGCTCACAGTATAAATATCCCGCTAGACCGAGTCAAGCTCGGTAGACCACATACTACAGCAGCACCCTGTATTGCGTTGGTGAGACCTCACTTGAATTATGCGGTTCAGTTTTGGTCACCGTAGAATGGAATGTAGATTCCCTCGAAAGTACTCAGTAAACGATGAAAATATTCAATCCCGGGCACTAGGAACCTTGATTAAGAAAACTGAATTTGCATTATATTGGGGACGTAAAATGAGGACGATATGATCGACCTATAAAATCAAATGGAAGATGGAATTAAATAAAGGTGATATAAATATGGTGTTTAAACTATTAAATCAAGAGCAATAACGTAGCAATTTTTAAATTAGAAACAGTTATACTCAAGACGGAATTAGGTACACATTGGCTCGAATACACAATTGTGAACGAGTGGAACAAGTTACCAAACACCTACATTAACTCAAACTCGTTGGGAAGCTTCATATTTTGCTTGGCCAGATAATGAGCGATAATGATTAAGATGTAAACAGGAGTTGCTTTGCAGGTGTCAATATGTCTCCTGCAATTTCCTTTGCTGTTATGTTCTTGGAGCCAAAAGTCTTTAAACTCAAGGAAAGCTTAAATAAAGGACATGCCAATTTACCTGAAATGAATAATTACAAATCCAAGAAAATAGTTTACGTGTTCTTCTGTATACAAACATTTCTGAAGTCTGAAAGTTTCACAGTAATGCAAATGTAAATTAAAGGGTAAGACGACAGTTACAACACGAGCACACCTGTGAGGGTTAATAAACGTCACTAAGGAGGTGAAGTGGATGTTCTAATGAATTGTACTACTGCGCCTCACCAACTATTCTAGCTCAGTACAAAAAATACACCGTCAACCATTAAAAACTAAGAGATATATCACTGGTTCTACAAGGCATGACGAATTCCTCAACGATGCACTTAACCATAATTTCATCTGAGTATAGTTCTGGGTCCGCTCTCCACGCCACAAAGTACTGAGTTGTTCTCCAATACTGCGAACCCCACGCCCTCAGTCTACCTGCCTTCCACCTTCACTCACCGTAACCTTGACTCCAACTCCACCCATAAGAATTCAACATGGAAGATGTTTCACGTGTTACAGAATTACCTAAATATAGAACTTCATTAAGTGTAATTTCATTATAAAATTATCCATCATATTAAATGGTAGGTGCATATTATCTTCAATTAATTAAACTTTTAGTATATATATATATATATATATATATATATATATATATATATATATATATATATATATATATATATATATATATATATATATATATATATATATATATATATATATATATATATATATATATATATATATATATATATATATATATATACTGTACATATATACACGCAAGTAATGAGTAGGATAACCCTAGAACAAATGTTGTTAGGTTGCAAGTCATGTCATGTTTTATTGGGCGTGCCTGCCCGTTTATAGAGTATCGAATTAGGAGGAGAGAGACATAGAGAAGGATGTGTTAGCAGAGAGAGTTATTTGTATATGAAACTCCTAACGCAGCAACAGGTGTCAGCCCAGGCAGCGCCTGTGACGAGGGCACTGACACTAGCTCTTACCATCATAGGGTGAACACCCAACCTATTCGGTTTGAGACCTTCAACACGTAAGTTCAACAACCTGTACTTGTTTACACAGGTAGACTGTGACCATTGTATTGTTTATCATTGAGACAACATAGAAATATGGCAAATTAAGTACTCATTATAAAGTTAGAATATATAAATTATACAGTTAAGAGAAGCACGAGTGTGATGTGAATATGTAGGATTAAACATTTATGTGTGATTACCTATGTTTGATTTATTATATGAAATACTGAGAATGAATTGTATTCAACAGATTTGACCGAATTATAACGTGACTGGTCTTATTATCCTTAATCGCTCTAGATACGATATCAATATATATATATATATATATATATATATATATATATATATATATATATATATATATATATATATATATATATACTGTATACTTAACAGACGCACTGGCGTTGTTCTATCCTCCACTACAGAATCTATCTCAACAATGTGATAATAACGTGGACCCTCCCAGATTCACATTGCAGGTGTTCACGATCCGTTTTACCAATAGAATGTCGTCACATCCTTAACTACTAGAACAATGCTTCAAAGGCTCGCAAATAAACTCACTGGGACAAGCCTATCATTAAGAGGATTGCCTCAGACATGTACAAGAGGGCAACTGCGCACTTGGAGAGGCCACCTGCAGGTGCTAAGGCCTCTTCATGGTGGGTACTTTACTAGCCATCCACAGACCCGATAGATCTGGCAAGCACCTGGATGAGCTCACAATGTTGCCGTGGGAAATGATAGGCAGCTGGAAACCCAAAAACACTTAACGAATAGAGATTTTAATCAAGAGCTCTGGGGTCGTGAACCAACGAAGTCCTGGACTTCCTGAATGATCTCGGACGGTTCATCAAAGGTCCAAGCGTCAGGAACATTAAGCTGAAAGTTACACGTTTCAACTTTGTTATCTGAGGGAAAATAACTTATGCTCCAGGAACTCATGACGGTCTTCGGATTGTGATATTTATTAAAATCATCACTGTTGTAACTCTTGTTGTTGTTACCAATAAATATACAAACGAATTAAATGTAAACTGAAATATATATATATATATATATATATATATATATATATATATATATATATATATATATATATATATATATATATATATATATCCATTATATACCTGAAGGAATCGCTAGCCATGATAGAACCCACCCTCCGGGAGGCTCCACATTGTCTCATTAGTGCATTAAAGGTAGACCACATTTTTGGTTTTGCCATTAGCAGCCAGTATAGAAGATTTTGCCAAGTTTCCACTCTGGAGCATCCAATAGAACTGTCCACGAGAGAAGCAAGGAAGGCCCAAATTTAGGCCAACCATCTTTAGGACTGTCCTGGCTTGTAGATGGTCATGGCAGACTCACTTTAACCGGGAACTGAAGTCGCTTGAACTCAAATGATAAGTGGAGTGATGAGAGATCCTTATAACGTCCTCCCTTTAGCCTTGTCAGTATTAGGCATAGTACATGTGGCATCATGTTCTTCATCACCAGTCTTGTGCCATTGCAGAGGATTGGTGGTCCAAAATCTTAAGAGCATTATAGGAGTTCCCAACTTGAGAGTGAGGTGGTGAGGAGGCATTCCACGGGCTCCTAAAGAATTTAGAATTCTGCAGGACACTGGACTGCTTGGTCCTGGTCGATTGTATCAACAGATTTGAATGAGGTCTCACTGTCAGCTGCCCAAATAGAGTCATGTTGATTTCTTTCATTCTTTGGTGCCAGAATTGCGCGTTCACGCAGCCACTTGTGATCCTTGTAGGTGGATAATGTTCGGTAGACCATGTTAGTGAGCTCAGTTGAGGACTTTTAAACATTTCCACATCCTTGAGAATGATTATTTGTCCTTCTGAATCAAAAAGTTCCATTCCCAATGTAGTAGAAGGTTTGCAAACCGTCCAGCATCCTGATCTCCTTGTAGATGTACCTCATATTTGTGGATAGGTGAGTGTCTGAACACTTCAAAAAGGTATTTGAGGCACGCATTCAGTTCATCAGCTGGAGTGCTTGAGGAATGACAGGTAGGGTTCAAGAAAGTCTCCAGCATGACCATTGTAATGCCACCCATGAGCTGGTCATTTTCCATGTCTGCTATCCTGTCCAATGCTTCAACGCTAACTTCAGAGACATAGTGCATTCATCCCAGACTATGAGGCTGCACTTTTCTAAGAGTTTTGCCTTTGTCGATCCTTTTTGATGTCGCACTGGATTCTCATTGTGAGTGAGGTTGAGAGGCAGTTTAAAAGTTGAGGTGCAGTACGTCCTACTTCTAGTAGTGTTGCAGCAATGCCTGAGGATGCCACACAGCAAGACAATTTTCCCTGATGACGCACTTTAGCCAACAGAAGGTTGATCAGGAATGTTTTTCCTGTCCCGCCAGGTGCATCGAGAAAGATCATACCTCCTGCCCGCTTGTACCGCTTGCAAGATCTGTTTATAAGATTTGCTTGATCACAGGTGAGGCCCATTTTCTTTAGAAAATTCACCAGAACTTCAACTGAGTAGTCTGTCTCTGAGCAACCTGTTGCAACTACTGTTCAGTCTCCCCAAAACCTTTCCATCAATAGTTCATTAACGGTGATGTAAGTTCCACTATGTTTTTCCACTGCAACGGTACAGCAAAGTATATTTTTTAGCATTAAACTGATATATTTTATTGTCTAATCATCACTACAGATAACACCATCCATCATCACTACATATAACACCACCCACCATCACTACATATAATACCACCCATCATCACCATATATAACATCCATCATCACTCACATATAACACCATCCATCATCATCACTACATATAACACCATCCATCATCATCACTACATATAACACCATCCATCACTACAGATCAGTAGTTTCCGAGATTTGTAATAACAAAACAAACACAGCTTTTTTATATATATATATATATATATATATATATATATATATATATATATATATATATATATATGTGTGTGTGTGTGTGTGAGTAAATAATATTAATAATTAATAATTAAATTAAGAAATATATGGTCAGAAGGCTGAAATATACATTAGACAAAAATGACTATTACATACAAAGATTAGTTGTAGGTGATCGTTTAAAGAAGTTTTTATTACAAAAGGAGAAGGAACATGAACTGAACATACAAATAATTCTAGTTACAGTTGATGGCGGGTTGGTCTTCACCATACGTGTGAGTCCTGCAACCCCGGCGTGTAGTAACTCGTCCATAGGTTTGACATGAAAGAACTCACATAGTCATGGAGACACTGGGTGGGTATTCACATGGTGCAGTAACTCGTCCATAGGTTTGGTATGAAGGACTTCACGTAATGGATGGAGTGTGGTGTTCACGTGGTGTATTGATTCGTGCTCGGGTGTTGACATGAAGACCTCACGAGGTCATAGAGACATCAGGTGGTGGTCGTGTATTGTCTCATCCTCGGGTGTTGATGTAAAGGACCTCACGTAGTCATGCAGACACCGTGTGGTGTGGTGTCACGGTATTGTCCCTCATTTCTGTTAGGTGGTGTTGTGTTATCTCGTAGTCAGGTGTGCGACCAACGCCTGGTCAGAATGGTTTCGTGGGTGCTTATCTCACTGGTGCGGTCACCTAGCGAATCCACTGGCTTAACGCTGTTCACATTGTTCAACACTGATCCCACTTTCGGCTAAATAAACTGTTTCAATTCAATTCAATTCAAATTCAATTACATGCATGGTCGTCCCTCAACCTGGGCGACAGGTCTATTCATACTGAATTTATTACTTTAAAAATGTTACAATCTCGGGGATGTAATGACATTTTAAACACTGTGTATATTTAAGACTATCTAACTGATTGATTTGTTAACCATAATGATTAAACGACAGTGATACACCAATTGTTTCTGAGCATGAATTGTGGTCTGACAGTAAAACTAATTATTGAATAAAAACATGAAGCATACATAATTCTGAGCCATAAATTGACTGGTTCTCGAGTTTGTTGCTAATTATATATAAATAATTTACTTTAATAATACCATTGATACTTGTCGTGGTGGCGTGAGGATTCCCCCCACGTGTGTGTGTGCCGTGACAGGTGAGGCAGTGTCGGTTCTTGCTTCTTGTCACTATAACTCATGTCTAAGTCATTCACTAACATAATTATCTGGCCCATCATCACATTATGACGAAAACAAACAAATTTCCCAATTCCTCACATGACAAACTTTCCTTCAGGAACCAATATGATGGCGTTTGTAGTGCTTATACCGTTCTTATTCACTTTAAACTTCATATTCCCATTTGATACGACTTTTGTTCCACTCATTTCTTCCATTTGAACTCTATTTTCCCTGCAGGCCACAGTGTCCCCAGGAAGTGTATTTGTGTCGTGGTTTAGTGTTGTGTGACGGACTGGCATGCTTAGCTGTTTTTACTGGAGACCAAACATGCGGTTCAATTATTGACGATATTCTTGACGTTACGCATTATTTACTGTCAATGTGATCATTGGTTTACTTGTTTCTCCTATGTCGCCATCTGGTGTAAAAAAATTAGAAATAAATATAAAGTGGTGAGACTGTACTATCGTGCACAAAGTCGTGTCACTACCCAGCCATTGAGGTTTCGAATAGCCTTGAGTCTGAAGTTTCGAAACAGCTGGGGATATGCTATGGTCAGCCAACAGATGTCGCCCACTGTAGTGTGTGTGGGGGGATAGAGGAGGTGGGGTTAGTCTAGTAACAGCTTGTGTAGGTGGGCATAACATCGTGAATTCCGCAAACACTGATAACAATAAGAATGTCACGAAGATAGTTAATATTATAACATGGTGAGACATTTGTAACGG
>NW_024714918.1:0-19453 GCF_018991925.1 Homarus americanus
CATCGTCCCAGAGCACATTGTTTCCATCAAAACCATGGTTCATCCTTATTTCCCTTCTTCCGTGTAACTATATCCATATGGCTAAGTGCTTGCTTTTCATTTCTTTATTTACCAAAATAATGTGGATCAGTTACTCGTTATTTAACACATACATGCACTTAGAGCATCAAGATTGTTTTGTAGGCATGACTATTGGTTAATTGAAACCCCAAAAAACATTTTTCACATTTATTATGCATAAACATTGTAAACATATCTATGTGATTATTGTAGTATATGTAACCGCCAATGAGACGGTTAGAGGGTGAATAATACTTCTCACGTCGTACACGAACATTATAATTCGGTCAAACCTGTTGAATACAATTCATTTAGTATTTCAAGTAAGTCATACATAGGCACTCTTACATAAATGTTTAATCCAATATATATTTACATAACAATCATGCCTATGTAATTAGTCTAACACAAAAACAATGACACAGTCTACCTGTGTACACAATAAGTACTAATTAAACTTCCGTGTTGAAAGTCTAGAGAGAAGCCAGGGTAGGTGTTGACTCATGGGTAACTATACTGAAATGCCCACCCTATAGCCTGGCCCCTTGGCTGGTCAGCTATGGCTGAGTCAGGTGATTATAATTATACATAAACAAACTCCCTTCACACCCTCCAACCTCCTTCTGGGCCTCTCATCTTCAACCATCTCAACACTCTACATTGTGAGTTACAGCCTAACATAACATTTGTTTATATGTCATCATAATTATGTACCGCTTGCTGTAACACCCACTCCGTTGAGCGTTCACGCTCAAGACCAGATCAGGCCTTTGATACTTAAGTTTGTCACATTCATGCGACTATGCTGCCCTCAGGCTGGTGGTATTTAACTTTGTCACGTCCTTGTGACTAAGCTGCCCTCAGGCTGGTGGTATTTTAACTTTAATTTTGTCACATTCTCGTGACTATGCTGCCCTCAGGCTAGTGGTATTTAACTTTGTCACGTTCTCGTGACTAAGCTGCCCTCAGGCTGGTGGTATTTAACTTTAACTTTGTCACGTTCTCGTGACTATGCTGCCCTCAGGCTGGTGGTATTTAACTTTAACTTTGTCACGTTCTCGTGACTAAGCTGCCCTCAGGCTGGTGGTATTTAACTTTAACTTTGTCACATTCTCGTGACTAAGCTGCCCTCAGGCTGGTGGTATTTAACTTTAACTTTGTCACATTCTCGTGACTAAGCTGCCCTCAGGCTGGTGGTATTTATCTTTAATTTTGTCACGTTCTCGTGACTATGCTGCCCTCAGGCTGGTGGTATTTAACTTTGTCACATTCTTGTGACTAAGCTGCCCTCAGGCTTGTGGTACTTATCAGTTCCTTAGGACATCTCGGTCCTTTGACGTTCGCACATCACCATCTTCGTGTGTGGACACCCAATTCATTCTCCTGGCCGACTCCGTTAACCCTTTCCATTGCTCCCTCCAACGAGCATAATTTTGTCACAGGTCGCAGCATTGTGGACGTCGACGTCTTAACCACTGCCTGTCGGACAAGTCCATTCTCGCCAGCCTTGATTTCCATCACTCGACCAAGGTGCCATTTGTTGCGTGGACTATTTGCTTCTGCTATAATGACTAGGTCACCAGGGCGAAAGTTGCTCCGTGGTCTGAAATGCACTTGTCGAGTTCTGAGTTGAGGGAAGTACTCCGTCAGCCAGCGCTTCCAAAATTGATCTGCAAGGTACTGGACATGCTTTCACCTTCTGTGGTATGATTCGCCTATTGACCTTCCACCTAAGGGAAGATTACCCTTTTGACTTAAGTGCAAAAGATCAGCAGGAGTGAGAGCCTTTGGTTCATTTGGCGTGTTTGGAACTGGGGTGATTGGCCTCTCGTTAACTATGGCTTCCACTTCACAGAACAGTGTTTGCAGACGTTCATCGTCTAAAACTTGTGAGCCCACAATCGCCTGCAGAACCTTCTTCACTGTGCGAATCTGCCTTTCCCATACTCCCCCCATGTATGGGGCAGCTGGTGGATTGAAGACCCAGTCAATATCTGCTTTCAGTAAGGCACCTCTGAGTCTGTCATCTTGTTCCCAACTTTTCACTGCCAATTTGAGCTCTTTGGCTGCCCGTACCATGTTTGTCCCATTATCCGACCTAATACGCTCTGGTGTACCTCTGCGTCGTGAGAACCTTGTTATTGCGTTGAGGAAGGCATCTGCGTCTAATGAGGCCAAGACTTCTAGATGAACAGCCCTAATAGTTAGACATGTAAACAGACATCCCCAGCGCTTAACCTGTTTCCTCCCTACCTTGATAATGAATGGACCAAAACAGTCCGTTCCAGTGTAAGCAAATGGAGCCTTTCCAGGAGTGACACGATCTATTGGTAAGTCAGCTTGCCTTTGATGCCGACTTCTCCAGTTGTTCCGTCGGCACACTACACAGCATCGTATGATTCTATCAAGCAAGCGTCTGCCCTGGGGAATCCAATACCTTTGCCTCACACACGCCATCGTGTGTTCTCGTCCGGCATGTCCGGCTCTCTCTTCGTGCATCTCCCGCACTATGATTTCACTGATGTGGTGGTCTCTAGGCAGCAAGATTGGCTCCTCACCACTTCGCCCAAGAAGGGTTCCTTTAATTCTTCCCTTTGATCTGAGCAACGTTCGCTCGTCCAAGTAAGGTTCCAGTTTATATAGCTTATTGTCCTTCGGCAGCTCACCCTTTATGACAGTTTGGATTTCTTTCTCATAAGCCTCTTTCTGCACCAATTTTATAATTGTCTGCTCAGCCGACTGTAGTTCCTCAGTGCTTAGCCTCTTCAGTTTGAGGCGCAGGTCTGAGGTCCTTGTACTGGACCCAAGCCACCAAATGAACCTTTTAATCCATGCCACCCCTTTCACCAAGCGGTGCCATGATGAGTACCTGAGCCACAGTTTGGCGAGGGACCACTTTGACTGCTTGCTCACTGCCAGAGCAACTACAGATCTCTGGTGTACTTCGCGTTTCACCTCCGGTAAGTCGTTCAGAACTGCTGGCAGTTCCTTTCCCTTTGGCCACCGTTCTTGAACACTGAGTAGAAAGTCAGGACCTCGTATCCACCGAGATCCTGCAACCAGGTCCAGGACAGGTAATCCCCTAGTTGCATCATCTGCTGGGTTCAGCGATGTGCCGACATGTCTCCACTGGTCAGTTCTTGACAGCTCTTGTATGACTGCTATCCTGTTGGCTACAAACGTTTGAAATCGTCTGCTCGAATCGGCGATGTACTGCAAGACTAGCATGCTATCCGTCCAAAAATAAGATTCGTGTATGGTCATGGTCATTTCTCAGCGAATCGGTCGATCAGCGTTCACTGCCAGGACAGCTGCACAAAGTTCCAGCCTTGGTATTGTCAGTTGCTTGAGTGGGGCCAGCTTGGCCCATCCGTGCACGATAGAGCACTGGATACTTCCGCCAGAGTCTACCATTCTCAGATAGGTCACCGCACCGTAAGCAGCCTGCGATGCATTGCAGAAGGCGTGCAACTGTGCCGAGATGATTTCTTTAGCACATGCTGTTTTTAGGCATCTGGGTACCCTTAATTTCCCTAGGTGGGCCAGTTCTCCTAGCCAGGTGCTCCAGGTCGTGTGATTAACAGCCGACAAAGGTTCGTCCCACCCTAATCGACGCCTGCATTCACACTGAAATAATATTTTAGCCCTGATGATGAATGGAGCCACGAACCCCAGTGGGTCATAAATAGAACTGACCAGGCTTAGTACTCCTCTCCTGGTCGCTGGCCTTGAGTTTGGTTGCACCTTGATGGCGAGCTGATCACCTTCCAGGAGCCACCTAACCCCCAGGGCTCGCTCCATTGGCAATTTGTCTTGCCTCAGATCAATTTCCTTCAGTGCATTTTGCCTCTCCTCCGGTGGGATGGTAGCCAACACTCCTTTGTGATTACTGGCCCACTTAGTTAACCGAAATCCTCCACACGCCAACAGTCTTCGAAGCTGACACGCTAACATTGATGCTTCATTTGATGAGTCCAGCGACATGAGCAGGTCGTCAACGTAGAAGTTGACTTCTGCTTGCGCCACCATGTCGGGAAACTCGGATCTGTGGTCTTGGAATGTGCGCCGGAGAGCGTAAGTTGCACATGAAGGGCTCCACACCCCACCAAAGATGTGCATCTTCATCTCTACTCAGGTCCCCATTCTCCCACCAGAGGAATCTTAACGGATCTCGATGTTCTGGCGCTAAATGGATTTGATGGTACATCGCCTCCACATCTGCCATGATGGCTGTAGTTCCTTGGCGAAACCTAAACAGGACTTCAAGTAATTTGTTGTTGAAGTCTGGACCTTGTAGTACCTGATCGTTCACCGATGTCCTCTTGTGTTTGGCTACACGGTCAAAAGCTATGCGTACTTTGTTTGGCTTATTTGGGTTCAACACCGGGTGATAAATGTTTAATCCAATATATATTTACATAACAATCATGGCTATGTAATTAGTCTAACACAAAAACAATGACACAGTCTACCTGTGTACACAATAAGTACTAATTAAACTTACGTGTTGAAAGTCTAGAGAGAAGCCAGGGTAGGTGTTGACTCTAAGATATGGGTAGCTATACTGAAATGCCCACCCTATAGCCTGGCCCCCTGGCTGGTCAGCTATGGCTGAGTCAGGTGATTATAATTATACATAAACAAACTCCCTTCACACCCTCCAACCTCCTCCTGGGCCTCTCATCTTCAACCATCTCAACACTCTACATTGTGAGTTACAGCCTAACATAACATTTGTTTATATGTCATCATAATTATGTACCGCTTGCGGTAACAGGATATAATATATATTTAATGTCTGGACAGATTCCCAAGAGTTATGCATATTAATGCATAGATTTTGTAAGTATATTTATGCAAAGTGACGTAAAACCACATAGTCTATGGGGCCCCAACGAGGTTACACCAGAGAGCTAACTCCCCCGCCACCCCCTACAAGGCACCGTCGTGGGCGAAGATTTAATTCTTGACCACAGGTTAATATCGTGTCCAACCTCCATCTGCTGCTATAACTTCATGCAATCTGGTGGGCATGGAATCTACCAGATTGCTGCAGATGTTCGGCCAAACTGTAAGAAAACCCATGGACAATGAGACATTAGTAAAATATACTAGGTCATTTTAGCACGTGCACACGCATAACTGGGCTGCATTTGAAAAAAAATTCATGAGGTGCGGGGTTTCTTAGCTGATTCTTTATGTATTTTGCGTGCTGATTCCAAAAATGCCATTCATTTTGCCCAATTAGGTCAGATTTTTATGCTATGGGAATTAGGAAAAAATCGAAATTCTTAAATATGATGTCAAAATTTTTATGCAAAATATATCATAAGAAATGTAACCACAACACATAGGACCAAAATATGTCAACTACATAGATACCTTTACAGTTAGACCTGCATAAATGGCTGTCGCAGAGAATTTCTTTGGTGGTTGGTGTCTGGGGCGTCCCGTTTCAGACACTAGCAGTAGTCGGCGAGCACGTTGATATCCCAGCGACCCTGGTACCCCTCCTCCATTACATGGATATCTTGATGGAAGCGTTCTCCTTGTTCCTCACTCACATCACCACAGTTCTCTGGAAAGTAGTCCAAGTGGGAGCTGAGGAAGTGCATCTTGATGGACATGCGTGCACCAAGAACTTTGTAGCTCAGAAGCAGGTCCTCAACAACTCGTTCATACTCTGGACTTCTGTAGTTGCCAAGAAAATTGGAGACAATAGACTTAAAGGCATGCCAGGCTTTCTTCTCATTTACATCCATGCTGCAATCAAACTTGGGATCTTTGAAAAGCTCTCTGATCTGAGGGCCATCAAAAATTCCTGCATTCAGCTTTGCCTCACTGACTTTTGGAAATTTTTCTTTCAGAAAATTTTAAGCCTGGCTTTTTTTGTCCAGTGCCTTTACAAAGTTTTTGAACAGACCGAGCTTGATGTGCAGTGGCGGAAGAAGAATGTTCTGCGGATTCACCAGAGCATGGGCAACAACATTGTGAGAACCTGGAGTAAGTCCACTTCTTGCAGGCCAGTCATGTTGCATGTAGTGCTGCTTGTCTGCTCGACTATCCCACAGACAGAGGAAACATGCCATGTACCACCAGATGAAAAAGAAATTTAATTGTGAAAAAATATATGCAAAAAAACACGGACATATACTCTTTTCCTTTGTGTCATGGTGGACATTTAAATGGCCGGCGAGCACGTGGGTGTATTTAAATGCATCGTAAGGGCATTAAAACTGACCGAAATCTTTTCTGTGAGGCTTGCCAATGTCTCGGATGATTTTTTTAATGAACGAATATGAGGACCCCATTTTGAGCGAAAAATGCCAATATTTTACCTGAATCTCCGCTTAAAATGCTATAACACAAAATTCTGACCTGATTGAGCAAAATGGATAACATTTTTGAGATCAGCATGCAAAATACACCCAGAAAAGCTTAATAATACACAAACCTCAAAAACTATGCAGGGCAGTGTTATATACAGACCTATTGGTCCTTGCAAGGCTGTTTGGTTATGCTATGCTAACTAGCTTACTAGTACAGTCTGTGAGTTTACTAGTACAGGGGTGAGTACAGTCTGTACTCACCCCTGAAGATGTGAATTGCACGAAAGCGCTTGAGAACTTCGTGTTTTCTTCTTTCCTTATGGTTATCAGCTTATACCTAGATCACGCGCACCTACAGTGATTTACTTGCACATATATATATATATATATATATATATATATATATATATATATATATATATATATATATATATATATATATATATATATATATATATAATACTCAGAAATTTCAGAGTAATTTCGAATGCCCCGCCATTGGTAACACTGAGCGTTCAAGGTCGCGTGAGGGAAAAGAGCGCTGCCTGCTCATAGCGAGAGATTGCGGAACTAGGCCTATATGATATTAAATGTAATTTACCGAATTAATAATGATGCGATTCATGAAGTAAGGGACTATTATTGAATTTGAAATTATTATAGATCGTTTATCAGTCTGAATAATGTTACGGGTGTCCCAAGGAGTTATTAGTTAGGCGGAAAATATATCACGTAGACCTAAGCTAACGCCTTGAGAAAACGCGACGCTGCCTCTCTCTCAGTCGCGGGGAGGATTCATACAAAACAAGACGTCCCTGCGCGTCTGTCACAGAAATAGTCACGTGGCCTAGTCACCTGTGCTGCGCTATGGCAGTATAACAAGTAAGTCTCATTCAATCTCGGACAGGGTTTAGATAGGGCAGTGGTAAAGTTAACTAGAGCTAACAGTGAGTTCATTTCAGGGTTTCCGTCAGAACCCACTTGACTGGAGTTGACCGGCGTTGACCGGAGTTGACTGCGAGAGATTGACTGCCGTTTGAGACTGCCGTTGATGATTGAGGGTGGCGATTGTCGCCATTGGACCGATCAGTGTAGGCCTGTCACTGTTTAGCGGGGTAGCAAAGGATCTCTTGAGTGAACGAGTGCTCCCGACAACTAAAACGACGGGACCAGCATCAGCAGTGGGTGATCAGTTCTTACCACTCGAACACCACGTGTCCTCGGTCAGCTAGAAGTGTTACCTACTGGCCATAGACACCTGCTGGCGTTCTCTCTTCCTGCCCATGGACGCACTGGGAGTACACTGAGGTTATCTGAGTATATTAATGGTCACACACTGAGACCGTGAGTCTAGGACTCTAGGAGATACCTAGAGGAACATTTTATCTCCCTTATTACGGGTGTAGTTAATACCATTTCTCAGTTACTGATATTATCTTGACGTGTGTAGTTTAATATTTCTTAAATAATTTTGAGAGTAGTGTTTTTTGAATGTGTGTGTCATTAAGTGGAACCAGAGTGATACTGTGATTTGATTCTTTTAATGCATCTAATTGTTCTTCATAATTCTGATCTCAGGTATAACCTTGTTCCCCAGAGTAGTGGTTAAGTTAGGTTAGGAAGTGTGCATCTGTTGGAGTGCTATAATTTTGTTGAGTGCCCTTAAGGCCTATTCATTGTAGAGTATTTAATTTCTTATTTTTTATTACCATTTCCTCAGTGACTGATATTATTTTGTTGAAAGCCCTTAAGGCCTATTCATTGTAGAGTAGTTAATTTCTTATTTTTTAATACCATTTCCTAAGTGACTGATATTATTTTGTGAAAGCCCTTAAGGCCTGTTTCATGTGTGCAAGCAACATTTCTTAATACTTCAAATTTATTGTTGCCTGTGTTTCTAATAATTTCTATATCATGTATAACTTTTATTCCCCAGAGTAGTGTTTTAAGTTTAAGTTAAGAGGTGTGCATATTGGTGTACCATTATTTGATTGTGTTTGTAGTGTTGGAGGGAATATAAGTGTCTAAATTTTACAGTGTATCTCATTCATCCCAGTCACAGACGCTATCCTTCCACGGGTCACGGACAATTCATTTTGTTTAGTAGATTTAAGTGTTCTTGTGCTGGTTCGGGATTTTTCTCAAAGGGGCGCTTCCACTGCCATTACCATCTATTAATTTTTAATAAACCCCAAGTCAAGTGAGAAATTAAAGTCCAGTAAATTCCGACCGGTTACATATATATATATATATATATATATATATATATATATATATATATATATATATATATATATATATATATATATATATATATATATATATATATATATATATATATATATATATATATATATATATATATATATATATATATATATATATATATATATATATACACACACAGTTGTACCCCACTTAACGCGGTCAATAGAACCCAGAGGGTCCCGTGTTAAGTGAAATCCGCGTTAAGTGAACAACAGAACATATGGGATTAATTCCAATAGAAACCGGCCCGACCCCCAAACTCCACTTTTTGAAGACACATAACTATGTTGTAGTAAAAATAACATCTTAATTTTATGATGGTACATGCACACAATTAATACTTAAGAGAAATAGAGAAATACAGTCGCCAAGTTAATGTCCATTCAAATAATGGACTCAACTCCCTCCCTCTCTTCCCACACTACACTGCTGGCTCTTCCCTCTCTGAGAAATTTTTTGGGGAAAACCACTAAATTTTAATAAATAATACCTCAAACTAAAGTTTGGATAATACAATTGACATTGCTGGATTCCTTGTAAGACCAGGAATATTTTGAATATAAATGTCATATATTTTGCACAAAAGATAACATATTTACTAGAGAAAACATTTTATCTAAAATTTGTATGTCTAATGCAAAATATATGATGTTTATATTCAAAATGATCACCAAATTATAAGAATTCCAGCAATGTAAATTATATTCTGGCCGGGTAATTTGTATGAATTTTATGAGCTAAAACAAATATCTTCAGTTAATGAAAAAAAAAATTCTTCAGGACACTATCGGTCAATCAAAGTACCCCACCTTGCTTTCCCCCTCTTCCAACCTCACGGTCAGTCCCAACCCTCCCCCTCACCCCCCACCAATCCTCCCTTCAAGAGAAGAGTGGGTGAAAAAAATAAATTTTAACATTTTGTATTAAACAATACCTCAGATTAAAGTTAGGATAATATAATTGACATTGCTGGATTCCTTGTAAGACCAGGAATATTTTGAATATAAATGTCATATATTTTGCACAAAAGATAACATATTTACTAGAGAAAACATTTTATCTAAAATTTGTATGTCTAATGCAAAATATATGATGTTTATATTCAAAATGATCATCAAATTATAAGAATTCCAGCAATGTAAATTATATTCTGGCCGGGTAATTTGTATGAATTTTATGAGCTAAAAAAAATATCTTCAGTTAATAAAAAAAAATATATATTCTTCACGGGGTAACAAATGGTCGGTCGGTCCCTCCTTCCCCCCACCGTCCCAGGAGATGTGGGAGAAGCCACTAAATTTAATATCATCTTCTCGAAACTAAAGTTAGGATAATACAATTGACATTGCTGGATTCCTTGTAAGACCAGGAATATTTTGAATATAAATGTCATATATTTTGCACAAAAGTTAACATATTTACTGAGAGTAAACATTATATCTAAAATTTGTATGTCTAATGCAAAATCTATGATGTTTATATTCAAAATGATCACCAAATTGTAAGAATTCCAGCAATGTAAATTATATTCTGACCGGGTAATTTGTATGAATTTTATGAGCTAAAACAGGCAGTCAGGCAGGGTGGCGGGTGGGGGGGTGGGGCGAATCTAAAAATAGCTCTCGAGCCGGACACTCACAGCGTATATGTGGAAAAAATCCACGTTAAGTGAAAGTTAGGCTCTGAGCACGTATATGATAGCGTTAAGTGAAGCGCTACGTTAGAAGTAATACTATATATATATATATATATATATATATATATATATATATATATATATATATATATATATATATATATATATATATATATATATATATATATATATATATATCTTTATGTAATGTATGTATGTATGTATGTATGTATGTATGTATGTATGTATGTATGTATGTATATATATATATATATATATATATATATATATATATATATATATATATATATATATATATATATATATATATGCTGATAACCACAAGGAAAGAAGAAAACACGAAGTTCCCAAGCGCTTTCGTGTAATTCACATCTTCAGGGGTGAGTACAGACTAGAGAGAGTAATACAAACCAAGGTGTATATATATACAGAGGAGGGTGAGACCAGGTCCACAATGGTCAGGAATTAGGTAATGACCCAACTAATCTTTAAATAGCACACAACGGTTGGTGGTCAGGTCAGATGGTCAAGTGACCCGGCCTTCTCACCTGATCACAAATCTTCTTAATTACAAAATTGTCCAGCTTGTACATGCCGTTACTCAAATTCATGTTGAATGCTTCGGTATATTTAATAAGACTAGATTCTATGATGTTCCTACTATCAATTGAATTACATGGTAATATTGAGGAGGCATTATCCCAGTCAATGCAATGCTTGTTATCCCTCAAATGAACAAACAGAGCATTGGATTCCTGGCCTGTCCTAACACTGTATTTGTGTTGTTTAATTCTAGTTGCAAGATCTTTACCTGTCTGGCCTAAGTGAAACATATTACATTCCTTGCAAGGAACTTTATAAATGCAACCAATTCTGTTGTTGGGGGAGTTCTTGATTAACATTTGTTTAACAGTGCATGAGTTTTTAAATGCCACATTGACGTTCCAGGTTTTTAGCTGTGCAGGAATGTGTGAGAAATTTTTGTGAAATGGTAATATTAAGATATTCTTATGGTCATGGGTGGGCTTGGGATCAGTTCTATAAAAAGTTTCTTGATATTGGGACACTGGGTGGGGTTTTATTAGGGATATATGATGTTGACCAGCGGTGAGCTTTTTGAAAAAATCGAACTTCAGCGCAAAAATTATAAATCTACTAAAACAAGTTGGTTATCCGTGACCCGTGGAAGGATAGCGTCTGTGACTGGGATGAATGAGACACACTGTAAAATTTAGACACTTATATTCCCTCCAACACTACAAACACAATCAAATAATGGTACACCAATATGCGCACCTCTTAACTTGAACTTAAAACATTACTCTGGGGAATAAAAGTTATACATGATATAGGAATTATTAGAAACTCAGGCAACAATAAATTTGATTTATTAAGAAATGTTGCTTGCACACATGAAACAGGCCTTAAGGGCTTTCACAAAATAATATGTCACTTAGGAAATGGTAATAAAAAATAAGATATTAAATACTCTACAATGAATAGGTCTTAAGGGCTTTCAACAAAATAATATCAGTCACTGAGGAAATGGTAATAAAAAATAAGAAATTAAATACTCTACAGTGAATAGGCCTTAAGGGCTTTCAACAAAATAATATCAGTCACTGAGGAAATGGTAATAAAAAATAAGAAACTAAATACTCCACAATGAATAGGCCTTAAGGGCTCTCAACAAAATTATATCACCCCAACAGATGCACACTTCCTAACCTAACTTAACCACTACTCTGGGGAACAAAGGTTATACCTGAGATCAGAATTATGAAGAAAATTTAGATGCATTAAAAGAATCTAATCACAGTATCACTCTGGTTCCACTTAATGACACAAACATTCAAAAAACAATACTATCAAAATTGTTTTAAGAAATATTAAACTACACACGTCAAGATAATATCAGTAACTGAGAAATGGTATTAACTACACCCAAATATATTGTCACTATTATTGGTTTGTTACTGGGTCCACCAATACCCGTGAACCATGCTCCACCCAACTCAACATACACCCGTAATAAGGGAGATAAAATGTTCCTCTAGGTATCCCCTAGACTCATGGTCTCAGTGTGCGACCCTGTATCACTCAGCTAGCTTCACTTTACCCCCGGTACATCCATAAAGCGGAAGGGAGTGAGCCAATCAGACCTTGTACAGTTAAGAGAAGCTTTAGCTTCCCGTTAGCAAGAGGGTTTCACTAAGCTGCTCGAGACATGTGGGGTTGTGAGCCGAGGTAGAGGAGGGCTGATGCCCCAACGATCGTCCCGTCGTCAGCTGGGCACCCAGACGGCTAGATTCCCTCAAGAGATCCTTTGATACCCCGCTAAACAGTGACAGGCCTACACTGATCGGTCCAATGGCGACAATCGCCACCCTCAATCATCAACGGCAGTCTCAAACGGCAGTCAATCTCTCGCAGTCAAACTCCGGTCAACTCCGGTCAACTCCGGTCAAGTGGGTTCTAACGGAAACCCTGAAATGAACTCTCTGTTAGCTCTAGTTTACTTTACCACTGCCCTATCTAACCCTGTCTGAGATCGAATGAGACTTACTTGTTATACTGCAATAGCGCAGCACAGGTGACTAGGCCACGTGACTATTTCTGTGACGGACGCGCAGGGACGTCTTGTTTGTCTGAATGGTCCCCGTGACTGAGGACCAGCCAGCGTCGCGTCTCCTCTCAAGGCGTTAGCTTAGGCTTACGTGACATATTTTCAGCCTAACTAATAACTCCTTGGGACACCCGTAACATTATTCAGACTGATAAACGATCTATAATAATTTCAAATTCAATAATAGTCCCTTAACTTCATGAATCGCATCATTATTAATTCGGCAAATTACATTTAATATCATATAGGCCTAGTTCCACAAACTCTCGCTATGTGCAGGGAGCGCTCTCTTCCCTCCGACGACCTTGAACGCTCAGTATCGCCAATGGCTGGGCATTCGAAATTACACTGAAATTCCTGAATATTACAATCGACCCCCCTAAAAAAAGACAGGACTGTCCTCATGTGCTGAGAAAACATACATACGACCCCCCTAAAAATTTGTTCTAAGAAACTGCATCTTACCCCTTTTGCTAAACGCAGCATTCCCGTCTTGTCCACTTCTCTCTCCCGCTAACATTCGACCCCCCTAAAAAAAACAGCACTGTCCTCATGTGCTGAGAGAACAACTTAGAAGCCACCTTCAACTCTGCCGTATTCCAACTCGCAGCCAGCAACTCCATTTCTTCCTAGCCCAACTCAAAACCAACCAGAACATCACGCTCCCCTTTTGCCTGGCCCTTAACTAGAGAACCAATGTCAAAATTAATACCAGCCCAAAACAAACATGCTCTCCTTTGGCCTGGCCCTTGAACTAAGAGAACCAGTGTCAAAACAATACTCAGTCCATCTCAAACATTCTCTCCTTTGCCTGGCCCTTGAACTAAGAGGAACCAGTGTCAAAACACTACTCAGTCCATGTCTCCGAACCTCATGCCGGCAGACCAACCCTCTGACAATGTACCAGTCCATATTAGTGAGGCCCTGGACATTACAACCGTACTCTCAATCCCACTCATGACAGCAACTCAATCCCGCTCATGACAGCAACCACTACTCAACGCACATCTCTGACCTAACCATCTCTCCAATCCCCTCTGCCCTACTCACGACTCCTCCAACTCACCCTCGACAACCTGCCTTTTCTCATTACCATGCACCTTAAACTGTAATTTGTCGGCTTCGTCTTTCAGTTGGAGGCTCGATCGACCTCTCTGAACTACTTCTCTTCAACTTGCTCATCTGGGGTGGGGGCTCCTCGTCTTCATCCTCAGATTCATCCATCGCTGGGTCTCCCGGATGCCTTAGGGTTGGAGCAGCCTTCAAGTTGCTCCGGTTTTCCACTCTCGCTTCCAGGTCTTCTCCCCCACTGGGCTCAATGCGATATAAACCAGGCCTTGGATTTAGGACCTCAACAATGTGCCATCTCGTATCAAACCAATGGTTTTGCAGCTTACACCGGCCTATTTTTACATTGTTCCTCAGCAAAACCTCCTGGCCCACTTCCCAGCTACTCTCGTGGGCTTTCTCTTCTCTTTTCCTTCTGTTTATTTCCTTACGTCTCCGAACATTGATCTCCACTGCTTCCTGCAATCTTCGTTGCCGGTCTCTAATCACCATCACCCACTCATCTACCGGCTCTGGGTCTACTTCCAGCCTAAGGTCAAACGGCAGGTTTGGTTCTCTCCCGTAAAACAACAGGAATGGGGAAAACCCTGTCGTGGCATGCGGAGTCGCGTTATATTGTGACACCACTGCCTGCAGATGCTCTGGCCACCTATTCTTTTCCTCTTCCTCGAGGGTGGCCAGCAGACCGTGCAGGGTTCGATTGAACCGTTCCACCATACCATTTCCCTGTGGGTGATATGCTGACGTCCTTATTTTCTTCACCCCAAAGGTGGCACAAGTTTGTCGGACCAATGCACTGCCAAAATTCCTTCCCTGATCGGTCAACAGTCGCTCAGGTGCACCCACTGCCAGGAAGATCCGATTCACCAGGATCTTTGCAATCGTCGAGGCTTTCTGGTCTTTGGTGGGAAAGGCCCAAGTGTAACGACTGTATACGTCAACCATTATCAGGACACTCTCCAATCCTTGCCGCTTGTCCAGCAAGGTGAAATCCGCAGCCAGTGTCTCTAATGGTTTGGCAGCTTCAATCGTCCCTAAATGCAGTTGGGGTTTCGGCGCTTCATCTTTTGCTACTCCACACCTCTCGCAGCTGGCTATGTAGTCTCGCACTGTTTCTCCCATGCCTGACCAGAAACCTCGCTCCTGCACCAGCGACAGGGTGCGATCTCGCCCCTGATGCCCAAACTCGTCGTGGCAGGCTCTAGTCAAAGCCTCCTGCAAGTTTGGAGTTAACACTGGCACCTCCTTCCATAGATTCTTCCCTTCGGGTCTTCTATGCCAGACAACCTCTTCTCTTACGATCAGGGATTTCCTAGCTCGGTACATCTTGCGGAAGTCATCATTTTGTAGCTCTACCTGTACCTCATCCTCCGGCAGCTCTCCCGCCAACCATCTTCGCAGTTTTGTCATATAGTCCATGCCTTCTTGCTCCTTACGCAGCCCATCCATCGTCCGCAGTTCCTTCCTTCCTGCCCCGTTCTCCTCTAGTACATGCATCGCTGTATACTCTTCTTCGCTATCTTCCTCCTGTTCCGCCGGGATTCTAGATAGAGTATCCGCCACAATGTTGTTCTTCCCCGGCTTGTACTCTATAGTAAAGTTAAACTGCTCGAGATCCGCATTCCACCTACTTTCCACGGCACCTAGTTTAGCCTTCTCGCGGTGGCTGAGTGGGTTGTTATCTGTATAGACTGTGAAATGTTTCCCTGCCAAATAATCCCTGAATTTATCCACTACTGCCCATTTGAGTGCTAACATCTCTAACTTACGAGAACTATAGTTGTTCATGTTACGTTCTGATTTCCTCAGGCCCCGACTCGCATAGCACACCGGATGCAACCTGCCATCCTTCCGCTGGGACAGCACCGCACCTAGCCCACGAAAACTTGCATCTGTTTCTAATATAAACTCCTGGGTGAAATCTGGGCAAGCCAACACTGGTGTCTGCGTCACCTTGTCTTTCAGTTTCTCAAAAGCCTGTTGCTGTTCCTCTCTCCATTCACTATCTACCCGATCCTTAGATTTCCCATGCATCAACGCATGCAGTGGAGCAGCTATTTGGGCAAACCCTTTAACAAATTTCCTATAAAATGATGTGAACCCTACAAAAGACCGCACATCTTTCACCGTCTGAGGGACTGGCCAATCTCTTACTACCCTAATCTTCTCAGGCTCAGCTGTGATGCCTTCAGCTGACACCTGATATCCTAAATAACTTACTTTTGAAGCCATTATTTCACACTTCTTAGGTTTAAATCTTAAGTTATTCTCCCTCATCCTGCAAAATAATTCCCTCAATCTGACTATATGCTGATCTATTATTGCCAGAAAAACACCATTACATCATCAAGGTATACAAGCAGCAAGGGAGAAAATCTTATCCCTAAATCCGCTCCATGTCGAGTATCCGCCGCCAGATCAAACGTTGAGAAAAACTGGGCCCCCGTCAGAGATTCTCGAGTTTCATTTATCCTAGGCAGAGGAAACGCATCGCGTACCGTGACCTTATTTAAGTCACGATAGTCAATGCACAACCTCAGCGTCCCGTCCTTTTTCCTCACTACTACAATGGCGGCAGAGTACGGACTCTCACTATGCTGAATTACTCCCTGATCTAACAGCTGGCTAATGTGCTGTTTCACCTCTGGTACCTGGTTTGGAGGGATCCTCCGATATGGCACCCTAACTGGCCTGTCTGTGGTCACTGGGATCTCATGCTGAACCCCAATAGCCTTTCCTATGGGCTGGCCCTCTCCTTCAAAAATATCACTAAACTCTTCTATTAAACACCTAACTGCACTCTCTTGTTCCTCATTCATTTCCTCGGTGTGCACTTTGACCTCCGTACGGGCATCCGGTTGCACTGTCCTCACATACACCTCTTCACTGATGTCTTCCTCGACTTCCGTCCCCGAAGCCACTTTCCCAATCCGCCAATTGCCCCTCAAGCTCGTACGACTATCAGACAGATTTGCCACCAACACCTGGGTCATGCCTCTCACCACTCTTACAGCTGTCGGCAACACTATCACACCCTCAGGCATCCAACCTCCATCCTCTATGGTTAGAGGTTCAATCACTACTTTTTTGTTAGCTACCTGGCTTAATGAGGGAACACATACTGACAGCAACCGAGTACTCCGGGGAGGAATGGTTGGTCTTTTCTTCCTCTTTGTCATGCAATACCCCAGGCTGATGGCCTCTATGGCACATAACTGCCTAACCTCATGCAAGCAATTTTCCCACTGAGCGGTGCTCCTGGCTTCCCTGCACAAGTGATACATGTGCGGCCAGATCTCCGCAACCTTCCCCAGCACATTCATCCCCAACAACCCGACATGAGATTGCCCCTTACCCTGGGTCTCAATCCCTGGACAAACCAACATCCCCACATCAGTGACTTCCACCCCACATACGACCATAGTGACCCGAATACACCCCACACACGGCACTGGAAACCCTGACGCCCCTTTTACCCTTATTCGAGTGGGCTGCAACACCACGCCTGCAGGCTCCAGCTCCCGACGGTAGAAAAGTTCATCAATTAGCGACACTTCTGCCCCAGTATCTGCTAAACCCCACATTTCACGACCCGCTACCAGCACCGAGACCTTAGGACACTCTGCTTTCAGCCTTAAGGTACCTTCTGTTGTGATTAAATTTGTCATGCGAACCACGCTTGACCATGGGTCCGCTCTCTCTTGACTCATAACATCGCCGGTGGAATCTATTGGTGAGGCCAGGAACGGTTGGCGGGGACTGCCTGGCCTTGACCATTTCCCGACCGCCAGTTCCGATTGTTATTTCCAACTCGATACTGGCCATTGGCCACTTATCCCCTTGGGACACTCTCTCCTGGTCCGGACCTGCTCGTGCAATTGAAACTGAAGTGGCCCTCTTGTCCACACGCATAGCACCTCGGGAGAATCGAGCCTCCAGTCTGCGGCTCGTTCTCTCTTCCTTTAGTCAGCGGTACCTCCCTCAAAGCCTCTCGTTTTTGTTCCGCCTCTCTCAGCCCCGTGATCCACTCGTCTAGACTATGGTGAGGATACTTCTTGATCTCATCCACTAACCACATACGGCTTTGTTCCTCCTTGAGCCCCCGAGTGATTGCATCTCCCAACAGGGCCTTATCATATTTATGATCATGGTGGTTCAACTCATCGTTTAAATCGAGCATAGCATCATAATATTCAAAAAGCGTTTCGTTGCTCCCTTGTTTCCGCGTCATCATCTTCTTAATGGCGTCGTACGTGGCCGTCTGCCCGCCGTATTGCTGCTTCAAATAACAAGTCAATTCATCTACGGTTTCCCAGTCTCTGCGTGCATTGTATACGCGATCTGCCGCAGGCCCCGCAAGATGCCTTATTATGAATTGGATTCGACTGACTTCGTCTCCGTCTAGCAGCTTGAGGGTTCGGTCAACCTCTCTTAACCACTTTCCTACCTCTATTCCTGGCCTACCGTCGAACTTAGACATGGTCAACCCGGCCTCGGGACTAGTTCCCTCTCTACTATGGTGTCTCCTCATCTCCCACATTGTCTCATCGTGCTGTATTTTATACTGTGTCTTTACCCTATCTAGTGCATTCCCCAACAGAGCTAGGTGTTGTTGGTGTTCCGTCTCTGACTGTTGCAATTGTGTGTGGTACTCCCCCCGGATTTTTCCCTCTAGCTTCCCCATACGTTCCACGAACTCTTCTCTCAACTGCACCAAACCCGGGCTGTCTCTCCTTTTCTCCGAGTAACCCCGCACCGTCAACCACAACAAACCCATTCCCACGGCGAGCATGAGTAGAGTTGGGGTCACACTCTCTACCGTTTCCATCCACTCCATGATTACGCTCATTATCCCAACCACAGAGCTATCAGTCACGAAGTAAAATTAACTACGCTCTGCTACCATTTTTAACCGGTCGGAATTTACTGGACTTTAATTTCTCACTTGACTTGGGGTTTATTAAAAATTAATAGATGGTAATGGCAGTGGAAGCGCCCCTTTGAGAAAAATCCCGAACCAGCATAAGAACACTTAAATCTACTAAACAAAATGAATTGTCCGTGACCCGTGGAAGGATAGCGTCTGTGACTGGGATGAATGAGACACACTGTAAAATTTAGACACTTATATTCCCTCCAACACTACAAACACAATCAAATAATGGTACACCAATATGCGCACCTCTTAACTTAAACTTAAAACTCTACTCTGAGGAATAAAAGTTATACATGATATAGAAATTGTTAGAAACTCAGGCAACAATAAATTTGAAGTATTAAGAAATGTTGCTTGCACACATGAAACAGGCCTTAAGGGCTTTCACAAAATAATATCAGTCACTTAGGAAATGGTATTAAAAAAATAGAAATTAAATACTCTACAATGAATAGGCCTTGAGGGCTTTCAGCAAAATAATATCAGTCACTGAGGAAATGGTAATAAAA
>NW_024714919.1:0-10638 GCF_018991925.1 Homarus americanus
TTTGACACTCCCAGGCACACCTGTGACACTCCCAGCCACACCTCCGACACTCCCAGGCACACCTCTGATACCCCCAGAACACCTCCGATATTCCCAGGTGACACCTCCGATACTCCCAGGCACACTTTGACACTCCAGGCACTACTGACACTCCCCAGGCACACCCCGACACTCCCCACACCCCAGACACCCCAGGCAAACCCCTGACACCCCAGGCACACCTCTGACACTCTCAGGCACACCCCAGACACTACCAGACAACTCCGACACCCCAGGCACACCACTGACACCCAGGAACACCCCACACCCCAGGCACACCTCACACTCCCAGGCACACCTCCGACCTCCCAGGCACACCTCACACCCCAGGCACACCTCGGACACCCCTGGCACACCTGACACTCCCATGCACACCTCCGACACCCCCAGGTCCACCTCCGACACCCCAGGCCACCC
Source organism: Homarus americanus (assembly GCF_018991925.1). Taxonomy (NCBI): domain Eukaryota; kingdom Metazoa; phylum Arthropoda; class Malacostraca; order Decapoda; family Nephropidae; genus Homarus; species Homarus americanus. The sequence goes on from NW_024714919.1 coordinate 457, forward strand.
CTGACACCCCAGGCACACCCTGACACTCCCAAGCACACCTCCTGATAATTCCCCAAGCATACCTTGACACTCCCAGGAAACACCCTGACACCCAGGCACACCCCTGACACCAAGGCACACCTCACACTCCCAGGCACACCTGACACTCCCCAGGCACACCTTGACACCCCAGGCACACCTCTGATAACCCCAGGCACACCTGACACTCCCAGGCACACCTCTGACACTGGCACCTGCACACCCCAGCCAGCCTGACACTCCAGGCACACCTCCGACACCCCAGGAACACCTGACACACCCCTGGCACACCCCGGCACACCCCAACACCCCAGCCACACCTCTGACACCCCAGGCACACATAAGACATTCCCAGGCACACCCGACACCCCAGGCACACCTCCGACACCCCAGGCACACTTCACACCCAGGAACACCCGACACCCCAGGCACACCTCTGACACCCTAGGCACACCCCCAACACTCCCCAGGCACACCCAGACACCCCAGTTACTCCACTGAAAATTCCCTGGCACACCTCTGACACTCCCCAGGCACACCTCCGACACCCAGGCACACCTCTGACACTCCCAGGCACACCCTGAGACTGCCAGGCACACCTCACACCGCCAGGCACACCTCCCCACACCCCAGGCACACCTGTGACACCCCAGGCACACCTGACACCCCAGGCACACCTCTCATACCCCAGGAACACCTCCACATTCCCAGGTACACCTCCGATACTCCCCAGGCACACCTTTGACACTCCCAGGTACTCCACTGACACTCCCATGTACACCTCTGACACTCCCCAGGCACACCTCAGACATTCCCAGGAAACCTCCTCTGACACTCCCAGGTTACACCTCTGACACCCCCAGGCACACCTCCGACACTCCCAGGCACACCACTGACACCCCAGGCACACCTCACACCCCAGGCCACCTCCCCACACCCGGCACACCTCACACCCCAGGTGCCACATCCGACTCTCCCAGATACACCCTGACACTAGGCACACCTCCGACACCTGGCACACCTCCGACACTCCCATGCACCTGACACTCCCAGGCACACCTCCGACACCCCAGGCACACCCCTGACGCTCCCATGCACACCTCTGACACTCAGGCACACTCTGACACCCCAGCACACCTCCGACACCAGGCACACCTGACACCCAGGCACACCTCTGATACTCCCCAGGCACACCTCTGACACCCCAGGCACACTCTGACACTCCCCAGGCACACCCTGACACTCCCAGGCACAGCCCGTCACTCCAGGCACACCTCCGACACACCCAGGCACACTGACACCCCTGGCACACCTTCGACACCCCAGGCACACCTCAGACACTCCCGGTACACCCTGACACTCCCAGCCACCTCTGACACCCAGGCACACCCCAGACACTCCCAGATACACTTTCACACCCCAGGAACACCCGACACTCCCAGGCACACCTCTGACACCCTAGGCACACCTCTGACACTCCCAGGCACACCCCAGACACTCCCAGGTACAACCTTGACACTGCCAGGCACACCTCCTGACACCCCAGGCACACCTCTGACACCCCAGGGTCACCCCGACACCTCCAGGCACACCACTGACACCCAGGCACACCTCCCACACTCCCAGGCACACCTCCTGACTCTCCCAGGCACCTCCGACACCCCAGGCACACCTCCGACACCCCTGCACACCTCCGACACCCCAGGCACACCTCAGACACCCCAGGCAAACCCCTGACACCCCAGGCACACCCTCGACACTCAGGCACACCCTCACACACCCCAGGCACACCTCCGACACTCCCCAGGCACACCGACACACCCCAGGCACACCTCTGACACCCCAGGCACACCTGTGACACTCCCAGCCACACCTCCGACACCCCAGGCACACCTCTGATACCCCAGGAACACCTCCTGATATTCCCAGGTACACCTCCGATACTCCCAGGCACACCTTGACACTCCCAGGTACTCCACTGACACCCCCAGGCACACTGACACTCCAGCACCCCAGACACTCCCAGGTAAACCTCTGACACTCCCAGGCACACCTCTGACACTCCCCAGGCACACCTCAGACACTACCAGACACCTCCGACACTCCCAAGTACACCACTGACACCCAGGCACACCTCACACCCCAGGCACACCCTCACACCCCCAGGCACACATCCGACTCTCCCCAGACACCTCTGACATTCCCCAGGCACACCTCCGACACTCCCTGGCACACCTGACACTCCCATGCATACCTGACACCCAGGCACACCTCCGACACTCCCAGGTACACCCCTGACGCTCCCAGGCACACCTCTGACACTCCCAGGCACACCTGACACCCTGGCACACCTCCGACACCCCAGGCACACCTCCTGACACTCCAGGCACACCTCTGATACCCCAGGACACCCCTGACACTCCAGGCACACTTGACACCCCAGGCACACCTGACACCCCAGCCACACCTCCGACACCCCAGGCACACCTCTGATACTCCCAGGAACACCTCCGATATTCCCAGGTACACCTCCCATACCCCAGGCACCTTGACACCCCAGGCACACCTCAGACACTCCCAGGCAAACCCTGACACCCCAGGTTACACATCTGACACTCCCAGGCACACCCCAGACACCCCCAGGTACACCTCCGACACCCCAGGCACACCACTGACACTCCAGGCACACCTCACACTCCCAGGCACACCTCCCTCACACCCCAGGCACAACCTGACTCCCAGGCACACCTCTGACACTCCCCACACCCCTGACACTCCCCTGGCACACCCGACACTCCCATGCACACCTCCGACACACTCCCAGGCACACCTCCGACACTCCCAGGCACACCTCTGACACCCCAGGCACACCCTGACACTCCCAGGCACACCTCTGATACTCCCAGGCACACCTGTGACACCCCAGGCACACTTCTGACACTCCCATGCACACCTGCACTCCTGCACAGCCCTGACACTCCAGGCACACCTCCGACACCCCAGGTACACCTCCTTGACACCCCAGGCACTCCACTGACATTCCCATGCACACCTCTGACACCAGGTGCACACCCTGACACCCAGTGAACACCTCAGACATTCCCAGGCAAACCCTGACACTCCCCAGGTTACACCTCTGACACTCCCAGGCACACCTCCGACACTCCCAGGCACACCACTGACACTGCAGGCACACCCCACACCCAGGCACACCCCACACTCCCCAGCACTCCGACTCTCCTAGGCACACCTCACACTCCCAGGTACACTTCTGACACCCTGGCACACCTCCGCCACTCCCCATGCACACCTCCGACACCCCAGGTGCACACCTCCGACACCCCAGGCACACCCCTGACACCCCAGGCACACCCTGACACTCCCCAAGCACACCTCTGATACCCCATACCTTGACACTCCCAGGCACACCCTGACACTCCCCAGGCACACCTCAGACACTCCCAGGCACACCTCTGACACTCCAGGTATACCTCTGACACTCCCAGGCACACTCTGACACTCCCAGGTACACCTCTGACACTCAGGTACAGCCCGACATTCCAGGTCACCTCCGACACTCCCAGGCACACCTCTGATACTCCCAGGAACATCTCCTATATTCCCAGGCACACATCCGATACCCCAGGCACACCTTGACACTCCTAGGTACTCCACTGACACCCCTAGGTACTTCCACTGACAATCCCAGGCACACCTTGACACCCCAGGCACACCTCAGACACTCCCCAGGCAAACCTCGACACCCCAGGCACACCTCTGAAACCTCAGGCACACCTCAGACACCCCAGGTCACACCTCCGACACCCCTAGGCACACCTCCGACACCTCAGGTACACCTCCTGACACCCCCGTGCCACCAGTGACACTCCCAGCCACACCTCCGACACTCCCAGGCACACTCTGATACTCCCAGGAACACCTCCGATATTCCCAGGCACACCTCCGATAATCCCCAGGCACACCTTTGACACTCAGGCACACCCCAGACACTCCCAGGCAAACCTCTGACACTCCAGGTTACACCTCTGACACCTCAGGCACACCAAACACTCCCAGCCACACTGACACCCGGCACACCACCGACACCCAGGCACACCTCCACACCAGGCACACCACACCCAGGCACACCTCCGACTCTCCCAGGCACACCTCTGACACTCCCCAGGCACACCCTGACACTCCCAGGCACACCTCTGATACTCCCAGGCACACCTGTGACACCCCAGGCACACTCTGACACTCCCATGCACACCTGTGACACCCAGGCACAGCCTGACACTTCCAGGCACACCTCCGACACTCCCAGGCACACCTTGACACCCCAGGCACTCCACTGACATTCCCATGCACACCTCTGACACTGGCACACCTCTGATACCCCCAGGAACACCTCAGACATTCCCAGGTAAAACCTCTGACACTCCCCAGGTTACACCTCTGACACCCCAGGCACACCTCCGACACCCCAGGCACACCACTGACACTGCCAGCACCTCTCACACTCCCCAGGCACACCTCTCACACTCCCAGGACACACTCTGGACACTCCCCTGGCACACCTCCGCCACTCCCATGCACACCTGACACCCCAGGCACACCTGACACTCCCAGGCCACCCCTGACACTCCCAGGCACACCTCTGACACTCCAAGCACACCTCTGATAATTCCCAGGCATACCTGACACTCCCAGGTACAACCCCTGACACCCCAGGCACACCTCAGACACTCCCCAGGCACACCTCTGACACTCCCCAGGCATACTTGACACTCCCAGGCACACTTCTGACACCCCAGGCACACCTGTGACACTCCAGCCCGACATTCCAGGCACACCTCCGACACTCCCAGGCACACCTCTGATAATTCCCAGGAACATCTCCTATATTCCCAGGTACACCTCCGATACCCCAGGTACACCTTGACACCTAGGTACCCACTGACACTCCTAGGTACTTCACTGACAATCCCAGGTACACCTTGACACCCCAGGCACACCTCAGACACTCCCAGGTAAACCTCTGACACCCCAGTGCACACCTCTGAAACTCCCCAGGTACACCTCAGACACCCCAGGCACACCTCCGACACCCTAGGTACACCTCCGACACTCCAGGCACACTCTGACACCCCAGGCACACCAGTGACACTCCCAGCCACACCTCCGACACTCCCAGGTACACCTCTGATACTCCCAGGAACACCTCCGATATTCCCAGGTACACCTCCGATACTCCCCAGGCACACCTTGACACTCCCAGGTACACCTCAGACACTCCCAGGTAAACCTCTGACACTCCCAGGTTACACCTCTGACACTCTCAGGCACACCAAACACTCCCAGCCACACCTCCGACACCCAGGCACACCACTGACACTCCCAGGCACACTCTCACACTCCCAGGCACACTCTCACACCCCAGGCACACCTCCGACTCTCCCCAGGTACACCTCTGACACTCCAGGCACACCTCTGACATCCCAGGCACACCTCTGATACCCCAGGCACACCTGTGACACCCCAGGTACACTTTGACACTCCCATGCACACCTGGACACTCCCAGGCACAGCCCCGACATTTAGGCACACCTCCGACACTCCCAGGTACACCTTTGACACTCCCAGGTACTCCACTGACATTCCCATGTACACCTCTGACACTCCCAGGTACACCTCTGATACTCCCAGGAACACCTCAGACATTCCCAGGTAAACCTCTGACACTCCCAGGTTACACCTCTGACACCCCACACCTCCGACACTCCCAGGCACACCACTGACACTGCCAGGCACACCTCTCACCCCAGGCACACCTCCACACTCCCAGGCACACTTCGGACACCCCTGGTACACCTCCGCCACTCCCATGTACACCTCCGACACCCCAGGTACACCTCCGACACTCCCAGGCACACCCCTGACACTCCCAGGTACACCTCTGACACTCCAGGCACACCCCTGATACTCCCAGGTATACCTTTGACACTCCCAGGTACACCCCTGACACTCCCAGGTGCACCTCAGACACTCCCAGGTACACCTCTGACACCAGGTATACCTCTGACACTCCCAGGTACACTTCTGACACTCCCAGGTACACCTGTGACACTCCCAGGTACAGCTCCGACACTTCTCGGTACACCTCCGACACTCCCAGGTACACCTCTGATACTCCCAGGAACATCTCCTATATTCCCAGGTACACCTCCGATACTCCCAGGTACACCTTTGACACTCCTAGGTACTCCACTGACACTCCTAGGTACTTCACTGACAATCCCAGGTACACCTTGACACTCCCAGGCACACCTCAGACACCTCCCAGGTAAACTCTGACACCCCAGGCCACCTCTGAAACCTAGTGCAATCCTCAGACACCACGATGACACTCCCAGGCACACCTCAAACACTCCCAGCTACACCTCCGACACTCCCAGGTACACCACTGACACTCCCAGGTACACCTCTCACACTCCCAGGTACACCTCTCACACTCCCAGGTACACCTCCGACTCTCCCAGGTACACCTCTGACACTCCCAGGTACACCTCTGACACTCCCAGGTACACCTCTGATACTCCCAGGTACACCTGTGACACTCCCAGGTACACTTCTGACACTCCCATGTACACCTGTGACACTCCCAGGTACAGCTCCGACACTTCCAGGTACACCTCCGACACTCCCAGGTACACCTCCGACACTCGGTACACGTCAGACACTCCCAGGTACACCCCTAACACTCCCAGCTACACCTCTGACACTCATGAATAACAAGAAAAGAAGAATCAAGAACATCAGATTAGTTTGTAGCAAGAAAGAAGACCAGGAATAGAAGAAGAAACCTCAAGAAGAAGAAAGAAGACATCAGCTCCGGCCGAAATAGCCTAAAGGCGAAGTGGCCAGCAATCCCCAAGCCTATATAACAGTGGTGGGCAGTAAAGTAGGTACTGGTACCTGTTGTAAATCGATAGGTTGCAAATTCGTATTCAGGGAAAGTTGTTGGAGCTTCTAAACTTGGAACTAACACAATACGGAGAAGTGGTGACCCGAGGAACCACACACCCAACACAGACAAAACCAAATACGTGCGCTATGCGCTAACCAAATAAACGCAGTCGTGTAAAGCCACGGCACTATCTCTCCCACTACAATTCCCTTCCTAACCTCCTGCTCCTTCCTCTGTCATCTTCCCCGCTCTGACTTTCGCTACCAACAACTTTATGGAGCTTCTAAACTTGGAACAGTGGTGGGCACGGTTCCGCTAATCCGCTAACAGCTAATTAGCGAAGCTAACTTTCTCGTTAGCGGATTAGCGTTTTCGGTAACTTTGGAAACCATTAGCGGACCAATTAGCTTCCGCTAAATTTAGTTCCGTTAACTTTAAGTCCACTAACAAAATTTATACATGTTTGTTCCTGTCTGTTGTAAGCGTGTGACGTCGCGACGCGTGTCTCCAACAGCCAGTCAGGCACGCTTGACTGACTGCGTGTTAGTAAGTGTAAACGTGACAAGACATGGATTTGTCCACGCCGCGCTGCAGCAGCTGAGCGAATGGAATTTTCCGAATATTAAATTTTAATACTTTTTTTTCAATAAATAAAGACTGTCGGTGTATTTTGAAAGAATCATAGAATGTAATTTTAAACTAATGTATAATTTCATTTCTCATTTATTTGTTAATTTAATTAGGATTTTTTTGTGTCAATATATTTGGTTATGCTAAGTACTGCATAAGTTCATAACCAGGATGTCATCCAAGGTGTGCGCCAAATAAATTTTTCTAAAAACTTACTTTTCATTAAAGTTTAGAGTTTTCTGTTTCTTTACATGACTAAGACCAACAATAAGTTATATTTAAATGCACTGGTATAATGACTAAGACCAACAATAAGTTATATAAAAATGCACTGGTATAATGTGTATGTGGTTGGTATTGCATATTTACATGAATAATGAATAAGGCCGATAAGTTTTATGAGAATGCAAATTAATTATTTGTGAAATTGTGTACAGTGTACACCTTGATAAGTTGATCATCATCTGATCTTGCCATGATGCTATACAGTACTATAGTTTTTGGATTCGTTTAATACTTTCTGTCTTTTCGTACAGTAAATAAAGATTATAAGTGTTTGTTGAAACTTGAATGTAAACTAATGTTAAATTTCATTTGTTCATTTAATTATTTGTGTACACCTTGATCATCATCTGATCTTAGCATGCTATACCTTTTTGGAAAGCTCTATGTCTAAGCTACAAGACAACATATGAAAATTTCAGCTCTCTAGGTCTGTTTTTAAGGGTTTTAGAGCAAAAAAAAAAGAAGCTAAATTAATATAATAAAAGTTAGCGGTTAGCGTTAGCTTCCGCTATTTTCTTTAGCTGTTTAGGGGTTTAGCGTTAGCGAAGCTAACTTTTTAGTTAGCAGATTAGCGGTTAGCAAGGCTAGCTTTTCGTTTAGCTGTGCCCATCACTGGTGGCTGGCCAGGGAGACCATTCTACTCTGACCTACTGGACCAGCAAGATCTCTCTCCAGCGCCTCACCACCCAGCTCCCTCAGAAAGCTCCTCGCCCTACAGGACCTCTGAGCAAGCTACTCCTCTCCTAGTAATTCCTTAGCACTGCACTGTTCAACAATATATATATATATATATATATATATATATATATATATATATATATATATATATATATATATATATATATATAGAGGTTCACGGCGCCAAAAGCTCGTTGAACAGGCTTTGTGTGAAATATAACAAAGTCTAGACTTAAGTTTAGTATCCTGGTGGTCCAGCGGTTAGCGTTCCCGGTAACAGTCATAGGCTAGTGGGCCGTGGGTTCGAATCCTGGCGGGTTGAGGTGTTGATTGTATGTAGAAGTCCGCGTGCTTTATTGGGCTAATGAAATGTATATATACAGAAAACGCATTATGAGTTTCTATTCTACCTCATTCCTGAGTGTGAGATATCTACATGTACGTACGTTTGTGTGCCTATTCAAAGAGACAATAGACAACTAAAGAGAATTGACAATTGGCCACATACCGTACGCTACAAAGTTATACTTAAATATAGTTTTTTGGCATCAATCTTGCCATAAATTAATGCTGTACTGTGTAATAGGTAAATAATTACTGTACTTTTAGGAACATTCCACAACAATAATGATGATAGTCGAAGTTAGTGATCAACTATTACAGGTTATACCTGTGCCGTGAGTAGTGTCCAGTGAATTGTTCTTATAATGGACTTGTTCCACATTAATAAAGGTTCATATAGGTGGATAGTGGAGTGTTGACCCACGTTAGGTTAAGGTTGTCACCAGGGAGGATCGCTAAAATATCTTCAGTGGTCCCTCCATTAACCAATACCATTGGTTCACGGAGTCGTTCGTTAACTGAATCTATATACTGTAGTGTTATATATTAATAAAATATTAATAAATAAACTTAAAATATTTAAACACAAAATGTCATTGTTTAAATTTATTTTAGTGAAGTTGTAAATGCTGTCAAGCTATTCGGTTCTTCAACCACTGACTTAAGTTTAGTTTAATGTTAATATACAGGTACTGTATATCTATTAGTGGGAATTTAATCAATTATCAAACATTATAATGTATAATTTATTTATATTATGTAATTTATTAATAAAATACTTTTATTATAGTATTAATAATGAAAACTTGTAATTATTGAAAGATAAGATAGAATCGGACAAGGTATAGCAGGTCAACAACAACTAACGTGGCCGTCTTGTTTGTTTTTGTTATTTTTGTTAGTAAATGTTAATTTGTGGGCCTTCCTCCCTCCCTCGTGGTAAAGGTAATAATGTTTTATTTATGTCATTGATATACAGATACATTAGAATGTTTGAGTTAAAGGTTGGTTATCCGATATGGTCCGAGTTGGTATTTGATGGGCCGAGTTCAATTCAATTTTTCAATTTCAATTGTTTATTCCTTGATAGAAGAAGCGGGATCCTAGTGCTGTCACTAGGTACCCCTGTACAATGACACCAGAATCATCTGGCAAGTGTGAAAAGTATATACAGTATAAATATTATAAAGGGGCTTACTAAAGCCTAAGGAAGGAAGGATGTTCCTTTAACACATAATTAATATTATTTACAAAATATC
>NW_024714919.1:10737-13609 GCF_018991925.1 Homarus americanus
TGTATCTCATCCTGGCAGGGATCTGTATTGGCAACGTGGAGAGTGTGGCTACGATAGGGAGATGGTCACTGGTGGTTATTGGGCTGGGTTCCATTTGCAGGTTAAGATGGTGATGCTGGATGTCCGATTTGATCTGCTCTGATGTATGTGGGGAATTCCGGGCCAAGGTGTATTGCGTTGCCGTGACTCAGTAATGTGTTTAAAATCTTGCCCACGGCGTTGTTGTCCTAGTGCCCCAAGACGCGATGTCGTGCATTTAAATCACCCAAGAAATATGCTGGTATGTTTCTTCTCAGGAGTTTGAGCAGGTCTTTTTTTTTTTATTGGGCACCCCCTTACATCCTTGTGTAAGGTGAAGCGCAGAAGCGTTTACAGCGCCCAACAGGGAAGCATGCTAAGTTCATGCTTGCCTTTATGTCTCACGAGTTAAGGGCGTAGAAGCCTGAAGAGTCAGTGGTTTTATGTCATGAAGTTATTGGAAGCTCCAACAACTTTCCCTGAATACGAATTCGCAATTTTCGATTTACACCAGGTACCTACTTTACTGCTAGATGAACAGGGACTAATGGGGGCAAGGAAGTAAGTCCAAACAACTTCCACCGGCCCGTTGAGCATGTCTGCTAGTGGGAATATGGGTCTTCTCGGAGGGCGGTAACAGGTGCCGATTATAATAGGTCCTGTTGGGCAGTTAATTTCGATCGCCAGAAAGTTTTCTTGAAATGAGTCGTGTATCTTGTGTTGTATGTTTCGTTTGATGGCTATGGCAATTCCATCATGTTGTGTGTCTTGATTGTTTTTTTGGTAGACTGTGTAGTTAAATAGTTTTATTTTTTCTGAGTTTTTCTTACCATGCGAATTGATGAGAATAATATCTGGGTCTATGTTACGGTATGTGTTATATAATTCGCTTGCTCTTTGTGGGATCCATGCTAAGACATTATGTTGGATTATTTTAAGCTTATTTATTATGAAGACTGGTGCCTAGAGCTGGTTTGCGCGATTTTTGCTGACCTGTGCTCCCCTGACACCCTCCTGTCCAGGCCCAGGCGGATCTTTTTATATGTTGTCTGATCAACTCTCTCTATTCTGTTGTGTCTTGTGAGTATTCTTCCCTTCTTGATTAGTGTTTCAATATGTGTGTCATCTAGGTTTTTGTCTGAGTATGTGTATTTAATCTTGCCTTGCCTTATTTCTGCCAATAGTCTTTCTGTTGAGACTATGGGGGGAGCTGTAGTGGAGTAAAATCGTATACCAGTTTCATACCCTAGGTCTTTGTTCTCCGTGGTCTCTCTGGGAGCAGGTGGTGCCATAGTTCCTGCTTGATTCTTTTTTTGGGTGTTGACTCTGGCGGCTTGTTCTGTTATTGTGGTGGTTTCATCTTCGCTTGCGTCTTCCATCGATTCTTCCTCGCTTGCTGGCTCGGGTAGTATGCCTGAGGTAGTCTGTTCTTGAGTTGATGGTTCGTGTGTTGATGGTATTTGAGTTGCAGTGCTCTCTGATTTGTAAATTAAGTTGAAAATTTCAGTAGAAGGCACATCGTTTGGGAATTCCTTGTCTGGCAGGTTGTTGGCGGCTAACATGTCCCTTGCTGCCTTGGCAAAAGTTCCAGGTCTGGCCATATTCATGATGTGGGCGTGGATTGTGGAGGTCATTATTTTTACGGAAAGATTATTTCCAAGCTGAAGCAAAATAGGTTGGTTTGCGGGGGGGGGTGGTGTGGCGACTTTTTCGAGGATCTTTGTCGTTTCTCTGGTTAGTTTTGTCACAGCTGAATGTCTTGTTTTGCTGTTCCTGCGAGTTTGCCCTTGCCAGGTATGGCCGTATTTATACAATTTACGAGGATCAGGATTTGGGGTGAGCGTAGCGAGAGGGCCAATCACAGTGGCTTAAGCATAAGGTGTGAAACGCTCTGATCCTGAGCTGGAGGTTGAAGATCAATCCGAGGAGTGGTAACCCGAGGATCACACACCCAACACAGACAAAAACCAAATACGTGCGCTATGCGCTAACCAAATACACGCAGTCGTGTAAAGCCACGGCACTATCTCTCTCACTACAAATCCCTTCCTAACCTCCTGCTCCTTCCTCTGTCATCTTCCCCGCTCTGACTTTCGCTACCAACAACTTTTGGAGCTTCTAAACTTGAACTGGGGCGCTTGTGGTAGAAGCGGTACCGCTCTTGCCTCGCAAGCAAGATGTCACGGGTTCGATTCCCTGGCGAGCGGAAGTTGTTTGGACACTGTTCCTAGTTCCCTTGGTCCCTGTTCACCTAGCAGTAAAGTAGGTACCTGTTGTAAATCGAAAGGTTGCGAATTCGTATTCAGGGAAAGTTGTTGGAGTTTCTAAACTTGAAAAAAAGCTGTACGCTCCATAAATCTCCAATAAAGTAGTAAACATGCCCTCAATAAAAATTAGAGTAGACCGCACCCTCCAACTATGCTCAGACCTCACCTCGCCTCACTCATCTTCCAGCTGACCTTGACTTTCCAAATCCGTTCCTTCATCAATGACGACATAGTCAAAATATTTGTACAGACTGATGAAGACGCCGACCAGTTCCACTCCCCAGCAGTGAGTAAAAAACTTAAAGAAAATGGCTTAACGGTCCTCAGCTCAACTGAATACCGTGCACAATGCATCCTTATATGCAGGAAAACCATCCCTCCTATCCTGGACAACCCTTATCTCATCCTTATATGCAGGAAAACCATCCCTCCTATCCTGGACAACCCTTATCTCATCCTTATATGCAGGAAAACCATCCCTCCTATCCTGGACAACCCTTATCTCATCCTTATATGCAGGAAAGTCATCCCTCCTATCCTGGACAACCCTTATCTCCTGAATGAACTCAACTCCCACAACACCAACA
>NW_024714919.1:13709-17331 GCF_018991925.1 Homarus americanus
AACCATCAATCTCCACACTAAGAACACACATCATCCACAGCCTCCGACAAGACCATGACATTCACTGGGCAAAACTCGTAGAGGCTGCCCAGGAACACAGAACACATAACCCCCGAGAATTTTGGCAAAGGATCGCCAAGCTGAGAGGAACAGCAAAACCCCCTTTCGATCATCTACGAGTAAACGGTAGGAAAATCATTGAGCCAGCTGACGTAGCACAAACACTAAAACAACACTGGGAACACATTTTCCACCCACACCCCCCCACACAACAAAGGTACATCTTAAACCACATAAACAACATCACCACACACATGCAAACACTTCACGACAGAACAACTCCTGACAACACAATAGATACCTCCACTCTCACACAGAACCACACCCTCACTGCTCCTTTCACCCCAACAGAAGTCAAACAAGCACTAGGCAAAACCAAAAAGAAAACACCAGGTGACAGCAATATTGGTCAAGCAATCCTGAAGCACCTGCCCCCAGAAACAGTCACAGCCATTACATACCTCTACAACACCCAACTGGCTACAGGATACTTCCCAAAACTCTTTAAAACAGCCACAGCCGTCATGATACCTAAACCAAACAAAAACCCAACAGATCCTCAAAACTACAGACCGATCAGCATACTAGAAGTCTTAGGCAAAACTTTTGAAAGACTATACAACACCCGCCTCAGATACCACCTTGAAGATGAACAACTACTGTCCTACAAGCAGTTCGGCTTCAGAGCACACCACTCAACTCAAGACGCACTCAATATAATGACAAACTACCTCCACATGAACAAAGGTGCATACAAGACAGCACTCATTACAAAAGACGTACAAAAAGCCTTCGACACAGTTTGGCACGATGGATTAAAGTACAAGATATGCACCAATTTTAACCTCCCTCAAAAATCACAACAATTACTATGTAACTTCCTAACAGACAGAAAAATGAGGATAAAATTCACACCTGCCTACTCTGACCACTTCACACTGCAAGCAGGAGTCCCACAAGGATCAGTCCTGTCCCCAACACTATACATTCTTTACACAAATGACTTACCCGACCCCTTACACATCGACTCTCTGACAATACAGTACGCCGACGATGTAACCCAACTAATCAGACACTACACTTGTCTTGATCACCTACCAGATATAGCACACAGGGAGCTAGAACAAGTTACAAAATGGGAACTCCGATGGCGAATACAAACCAACCCGAACAAAAGCACAAATCACCTACTTCGGCACCTACATCGACAACCCTTCACCCATAACTGTCAAACGAACAAACACAATCCTACACTACACACCAAAACGAAGGCAAGCGGTGTTTAGCCACTGCACCTATTCTCTCCTTCTAAAATTCACTTCTATCCTCCCTTTATCCTTCCCCTAAACCTCTTTCCCCCTTGGCTTGGCTTGGGGATTGCTGGCCACTTCGCCTTTGGGCTATTTCGGCCGGAGCTGATGTCTTCTTTCTTCTTCTTCTTGAGTGTTTTCACTAGAAGAAGTAAAACTAAAGAAAAAGAACATTTATAGGAGAAAAGGGCGTTTCCCATGAGAGAAGTAGAACTTACTATAATACACTATTTTTGAGTAAAAACTCAGTGTTTCTAGTACAAGAAGTAAAACTAACTAGAAATAGTGTGTTTGAGCAGAAACGGATGTTTCCTGTAAGAAAGTAAAAATAATAAGAAGACGCGTTATGAGCAGAAAATAAGAGTATTCCGTTGGAGAGGTCAAACTTACTAAAATATACTGTTTCTGAGCAGAAACTGATGTTTCCAGTTACTAAAACTAACTATAAACAGCGTTTTGAGCAGAAAATAAGCGTTTCCGTGAAAAGAAGAGAATGAACTGCTTTGTGCAGAAAACAAACGTATTCAGTGAGAAGAAGTAAAACTAACGAATTCAACTGTTTTGATTCAAAATTGAGTGTTTTCCAAGAATAAGTAAAACAAACTAAAAACAGCATTTTTAGGAGAAAAAGCGTTTTCCGTCGGAGAAGTAAAACTTACTATAATACAGTGTTTTTAGTAAAAACTGAGTGTTCAGAGTATAAGAAGTGAAACTAACTAGTGTTTTTGAGCAGAAAACAAGCGTTTTCCGTGAAAAGATGTCAGTGAACTGATATACACTTTTTGGTGCAGAAAATAAGCGTTTTTCGCGAAAAAATAGAATAAACTAAAATGCTTTGTGGAGAAAACAAGCGAATTCCGTGAAAAGAAGTAAAACTAACGAATTCAACTGTTTTCATTCAAAATTGAGTGTTTTCAAGAGAAGAAGAAGAAGTGTTCCCAGTACAAAAAGTGAAACTAACTAGTAATAGTGTGTTTGAGCAGAAACGGATGTTTCCAGTAGGAAAGTAAAAATAACAAGAAGAAGCATTGTGAGCAGAAAATAAACGTGTTCCGTTGGAGATTTACAACTTTCTAAAATATACTGTTTTTGAGCAGATACTGATGTGTTACGACCCTCGCCATCAATTGTCATGATCTACCTACCCAGCACCACGAGCAACGCCATCTAGGGACGAAACACGAGTATGACTCGTCTTAGTTACCACTCCGAAGTTTCCCTTCTCCATATCCTGGTTGTTGCGTCTACTCCTCCAAGTCTTCCTCATCAGCTCCAGATCGAGGAGAGTTCAGTTCACTCTGGGAAGTGACCACACTAGGATCACCTATACTGGAAACCTACGGCACAGTGACTACCTACCATCTTTTTCAATACTGAGCCTTACTAGTCAGACATCTCACCTACGCACTTAAGTATTTGTTATCCTATATTGCCTCCCCCACCTCCACTTGCTTCAAATTGTTGTATGTTGTATAAATATGTATATACTGTTAAGCCAATGTTGCGTATGTTTAGGTTAAGTATGGTTAAGGATAAATTATAGAAAGCTGAATATTTTGTTAAGGAATTTATGGTACTATATTATCGGAGTATCGGAGCTGTACATGGAGTGTCAGAGGTGTACCTGGCAGTGTCAGCGGTGTACCTTGGAGTGTCAGCGGTGTGCCTGGGAATGTCAGAGGTGTACCTGGGAGTGTCTGAGGTGTACCTGGGAGTGTCTGAGGTGAACCCGGGAGTGTCAGAGAAGTACCAGGTAGTGTCACAGGAGAACCTGGGAGTGTGAGAGGTGTACCTGAGACTGTGAGAGGTGTACCTAGGAGTGTCTGAGGTGTACCTAGGAGTGTCTGAGGTGTACCTGGGAGTGTGTGAGGTGTTCCTGGGAGTGTCTGAGGTGTACCTAGGAGTGTCAGGGGAGAACCAGGGAGTGAAAGAGATGTACCTGGGAGTGTCGGAGTTGTACCTGGGAGTGTCGGAGGTGTACTGGGAGCGTGAGAAGTGTGCCTGGGAGTATCGGAGGTGTACCTGGGAGTGTCGGAGGTGTACCTGGGAGTGTCTGAGGTGAACCCGGGAGTGTCAGAGAAGTACCAGGTAGTGTCACAGGAGAACCTGGGAGTGTGAGAGGTGTACCTGAGACTGAGAGGGGTGTACCTAGGAGTGTCTGAGGTGGGAGTGCCTGAGGTACCTGGGAATGTGCGAGGTGTTCCGGGAGGTAAGGAGGTGTACCTAGGAGGTCAGGGGAGGAACCAGGGAGG
>NW_024714920.1:0-46338 GCF_018991925.1 Homarus americanus
CATTGTATACCTGCAATGTCTCTTTACAGGTATGCACATTGAATTGATGTAAACTTGTACAGTACTGTATGATGATTCTACTGAATAAATAGAGGTAAAAACCTGTACAGTACTGTATGATGATTCTACTGAATAAATAGAGGTAAAAACCTGTACAGTACAGTATATAAGTGTGTTATTAAAGATATACGCACCTATTACAGAGAGCAGAGCTTGTCTATACGCCAATCCAAAGTTGCTTGTGGCAGTACAAACATAAACACCCGTGTCCTGTACTGACACGTGGGGGATCACCAGCTGTAAGATAAAACAATAAATAAACTCCAGAGGAAGGAAGAACATTCTATTGTCAACAAATACAAAATGTCTATGTTAGGAGAAGGATCATTGCTGAAATTCTCTACAGTACAATCAAATGAAACACTGAACACCTCTAATGACCAAAATGATGTTGGCATTGAAAACATTAAAATTATTTATTTTGGAAATCTATGTAATGGTTTACCTCGCTCCTCTACCACATATGCCGCTTCCTATTCCAAAAGTAAGAAGTTAACACACATTATCAAGAGGTCGAGAACACTACCAGTGAGTCGACCAAGACACAAAAATAAGTGAGTAAAAGCGGCATCAAACTGGCACTTGTATTGGCAATTTTCACTTTCGGCTAGTACTAGTGGCTAGTTTTGAGGGGCTACTGGCTGGAGTTCTGACTGCCAACAGCCCATTTGTCCAGCCTGAAATATTGGTCTTAAAATCACAGGTACCGCAATTCTCCGGAGTCAAAACAGAATCACTATTGCATTATATTAATATTAATAGAAATTATGTATTATGTGTAGGTTTGATGAACAGTCATCATTCAGATAGTTGTAATATGCAAGGTGTGCTAAAAAAATATATATAATAAAATTAAATAAAGTTTTCTACACTGTCTAATTTGAATCAGTTGCTAACATCCTTCTCCTCGTCCATTTATCTTTTTATTTCCACAATGAAAATACAAAACAATCACATAAACCTTTAAATAAAACACTTACCAGCATGTAGTACATATATCCTGAAAATATCAAAACTAGTGTTAATTAGGGCTATTACTGTAAATTTAGTCTGTTTCTGCAGATCAGAGCCAAGCTTTCTTCCCTCTCACTAGCCAGGAATAAGTCCACAAGCGTTTCTTCTCATGTGCAGGTCGTGTTGTGTTGTGTCTCTGTAACAAAATGTTTGCACTCAGGCCTTCGTTAGTGAGCAGCAGCAATTTGACAGTAATTACATAAAAGCATCGTCTTAGTGATGTGAATGTGTAAATTGGTGTAGGATTTTTAACGTTATTCGCGATTGTATATTGAATTATTTTCCCTGCATACTAGGAAACAGGCTGGGAGGTATACAACCACAAAATCATTGCCATATGCACTTATCCTGTATCTAGCGTGCAGCAAAGATCATGTTAGTGGTGCCACGTGATGGTCTAAAGCCACATTGAGATTCAGGGAGAAAGTTTTCTGCTTCAGGAAGAAATCTGCTTACGAGGACTCGGGCGATAATCTTGCCAGCTTTGGACAGCAACGAGATTCCCCGGTAGTTGCCACAGTCTGACTGGAGGCATCTTTAAGAGCTTGGGGGTTTCCTCCTTTGTTTCCATACATTCTCCAGGAGAGAGTGGAGACGGTTGGTAAGCTGAGGTCCTCCTGCTTTATACACCTCGGCTGGGATTCCATCAGGCCCTGAGGTTTTGTTGTTTTTCATCTGTTTGATGGCGGTAGCTACCTCGTCCAAGGATGGAGGACAGCTGAGATGGGCTCTGGTTGCTGAGTAACCTTCTGGGTAGTCAGGACATCCACATCGGTGTTTCGGTTGAGCAGCGAATGGTAGTGCTCTTTCAAGCGCTGACGGATGCCTTCTTTGTGTTTAATTAGGGAGTTACTGTCGGATGAGCGGTAAGGGGGGCTATGCCATGAGTGAGTGGCACATAAAATGTTTTAGTGTTATTGAAAAATTTGCGCATCTTGTGTTGATCTGCAAGTTTTTGTGCTTCACATGCTTTATTTTTAAACCAGTCGTTCTTTAGTTTGTGAAGTTCACACTGGGCCGCCATTTTCTTCTTGCCGAAGGTATGAATGAGCTTTGTTCCGAGACTGAGGGTTGTTCTGCCAGTCATTTAAAGCAGCACCTTTATCATCGATGAGTACATGGATTGCCGGGTCATTTTCATCAAACCAGTCCTGGTGTATTCTTTCGATCTGGCCGAGGGTCTCTCTGCAGGCTTTTGTCATGACAGTGTCGAGAATACCCCATTCAGCATTGGGATTTGGGTTGTTTGTTGTCAGGTTGTTTATCAGCCCATGTTGGAGCTGCTCTCTGAAAGCATGTGCTACCGCTGGATCCTCCAGATGCTTCGTGTTAAAACCTCTTCTGGAGGCTTGCTGCCTTTGCCGTTTTGGGGCGACGTGAAGTGAGAGCTTAGCTCTGACGAGCCGATGAATAGTGTTGCAGTGTCTGAGGCATGCATTGTTCGGGTGATGAGGACATCTCGGCGATCTCTGTCTCTGACAATGATGTAGTCAATGAGATGCCAGTGTTTGGATCGTGGGTGTTGCCACAAACCCTTGAACTTGTCGGCCTGCCTAGACGAGGTATTGGTGATAGTGAGATTGTGTGCAGCACACTTGCTGAGGAGGAGTAGGCCATTGGGATTACACCTGCCTAGTCCATTTCTCCCTATGGTTCCCTGCCAAATGTCAGCATCTCTGCCATCTCTGGCATTGAAGTCACCAAAGAGCACAACCTTATCTTCTCTGCGTATAAAGGTTAGCACTTTGTCAAGGTCAGCGTAAAAGGCCTCCTTGATGTCATCTTCTGCATCCAGTGTTGGGGCGTATGCACTGATGAAGAAGGCATGACGTGAGTGATTCAGTGGGACTCTAAGTGTCATGAGGTGCTCGTTAATGCCAATAGGAGATATCAGTTCGCCTGCATAGGATGTGTTGGCGGATGGCAAAGCCAACTCCATAGAAGCGGTTTCTCTCCGCAGCAGGCTTCCCCTTCCAGAAGAAGGTGTATCCAGACCCCCGTTCTGTGAGCTGGCCCTCATCTGGGAGCCGGGACTCACTAATGGCTGCCACAAGGGCAGTTCTTCTTTCAGGAAGCTTATTTGTGCCAGTATCCAGAAGGGTCCTGACATTCCATGCAGCGACCATAAGAAGTTGTATGGTTTGTTTTTGTTTGGATCTGTGATTATAATTGACTGACACACACACACACACACACACACACACACACACACACACACACACACACACACACACACACACACACACACACACACACACACACACACACACACACACACACACACACACACACACACACACACACACACACACACACACACACACACACACACACACACACACACACACACACACACACACACACACACACACACACACACACACACACACACACACACACACACACACACACACACACACACACACACACACACACACACACACACACACACACACACACACACACACACACACACACACACACACACACACACACACACACACACACACACACACACACACACACACACACACACACACACACACACACACACACACACACACACACACACACACACACACACACACACACACACACACACACACACACACACACACACACACACACACACACACACACACACACACACACACACACACACACACACACACACACACACACACACACACACACACACACACACACACACACACACACACACACACACACACACACACACACACACACACACACACACACACACACACACACACACACACACACACACACACACACACACACACACACACACACACACACACACACACACACACACACACACACACACACACACACACACACACACACACACACACACACACACACACACACACACACACACACACACACACACACACACACACACACACACACACACACACACACACACACACACACACACACACACACACACACACACACACACACACACACACACACACACACACACACACACACACACACACACACACACACACACACACACACACACACACACACACACACACACACACACACACACACACACACACACACACACACACACACACACACGGGAAACTGAAGTACTCGGAATAAACTTGATTAACACCCTTCCCACATCTGTCCAGGAGGTTGAATCCGAGACAGAGTAGAGTAGTGTGAGCCAAACGTGCCACCACCATACCTTCTAACTTGAATACAGTAATATATGGTATTATAATATTCTTCTCCATTTCCCTATAACCTTCTTCATCCTTACCCCTGAATGGTTCTCAAATGCTCTTAACTTTATTTTATAAGATACACTAAGGACACATATAGTACCTTCATGAAGCTTAGAATCACAATCGTTTTTACAGCCTCGGTCGGATTTCAGCTCACCTTAGTGTAGAAGGATCCATCGGATGGGGTATGAACCTGTGTAGCTTGGAGAACAATATAACGGTGACCCTTCCAGTTTAAGGTGTCCTTGTCAGGGATGTGTTCTGCCTCATTTGAGCCATCTTCCAGTCGACGGAGCCACTGTGAACCAAGGAAGTGTTAACTATGAGTAGAAGAGACATAACTTTAAAATCATGCTGAGAAAGCCACTTAATAAGGGTTTGAGTCATGCAACACTTTGAATCGGAACACACTTGAATTATAGCTGGGTTGGGTGAATATATACCAGCAGATATGGTTATAAAATATACCAGCAGATATGGTTATAAAATATACCAGCAGATATGGTTACAAAATATACCAGCAGATATGGTTATAAAATATACCAGTAGATATGGTTACAAAATATACCAGCAGATATGGTTATAAAATATACCAGCAGATATGGTTATAAAATATACCAGCAGATATGGTTACAAAATATACCAGCAGATATGGTTACAAAATATACCAGCAGATATGGTTATAAAATATACCAGCAGATATGGTTATAAAATATACCAGCAGATATGGTTACAAAATATACCAGCAGATATGGTTACAAAATATACCAGCAGATATGGTTATAAAATATACCAGCAGATATGGTTACAAAATATACCAGCAGATATGGTTATAAAATATACCAGTAGATATGGTTACAAAATATACCAGCAGATATGGTTACAAAATATACCAGCAGATATGGTTACAAAATATACCAGCAGATATGGTTACAAAATATACCAGCAGATATGGTTATAAAATATACCAGCAGATATGGTTACAAAATATACCAGCAGATATGGTTATAAAATATACCAGCAGATATGGTTACAAAATATACCAGCAGATATGGTTATAAAATATACCAGCAGATATGGTTATAAAATATACCAGCAGATATGGTTACAAAATATACCAGCATATATGGTTATAAAATATACCAGCAGATATGGTTACAAAATATACCAGCATATATGGTTATAAAATATACCAGCAGATATGGTTATAAAATATACCAGCAGATATGGTTATAAAATATACCAGCAGATATGGTTATAAAATATACCAGCAGATATGGTTATAAAATATACCAGCAGATATGGTTACAAAATATACCAGCAGATATGGTTATAAAATATACCAGCAGATATGGTTACAAAATATACCAGCAGATATGGTTATAAAATATACCAGCAGATATGGTTATAAAATATACCAGCAGATATGGTTATAAAATATACCAGCAGATATGGTTACAAAATATACCAGCAGATATGGTTATAAAATATACCAGCAGATATGGTTATAAAATATACCAGCAGATATGGTTACAAAATATACCAGCAGATATGGTTACAAAATATACCAGCAGATATGGTTACAAAATATACCAGCAGATATGGTTATAAAATATACCAGCAGATATGGTTACAAAATATACCAGCAGATATGGTTATAAAATATACCAGCAGATATGGTTACAAAATATACCAGCAGATATGGTTACAAAATATACCAGCAGATATGGTTATAAAATATACCAGCAGATATGGTTACAAAATATACCAGCAGATATGGTTATAAAATATACCAGCAGATATGGTTACAAAATATACCAGCAGATATGGTTATAAAATATACCAGCAGATATGGTTACAAAATATACCAGCAGATATGGTTACAAAATATACCAGCAGATATGGTTATAAAATATACCAGCAGATATGGTTACAAAATATACCAGCAGATATGGTTATAAAATATACCAGCAGATATGGTTATAAAATATACCAGCAGATATGGTTATAAAATATACCAGCAGATATGGTTACAAAATATACCAGCAGATATGGTTATAAAATATACCAGCAGATATGGTTATAAAATATACCAGCAGATATGGTTAAAATATACCAGCAGATATGGTTACAAAATATACCAGCAGATATGGTTACAAAATATACCAGCAGATATGGTTATAAAATATACCAGCAGATATGGTTACAAAATATACCAGCAGATATGGTTACAAAATATACCAGCAGATATGGTTATAAAATATACCAGCAGATATGGTTATAAAATATACCAGCAGATATGGTTACAAAATATACCAGCAGATATGGTTACAAAATATACCAGCAGATATGGTTACAAAATATACCAGCAGATATGGTTATAAAATATACCAGCAGATATGGTTATAAAATATACCAGCAGATATGGTTACAAAATATACCAGCAGATATGGTTACAAAATATACCAGCAGATATGGTTATAAAATATACCAGCAGATATGGTTATTCTTCCCGTATCTTATCTTATAATACTGACAGACAAACAAACAAACAAGGATTACTTTAATGTGTGGAGTAACATCAGAGTTGCCACTACACTGGAAGGTGGCCGACTCTCCCGCCACCACGGTCGTGTTCGCCGGATACAGAGGATTAAACTCAGGCTCCTTTGGTCGTGCTTGGTCTGAGGACAACAGATTGAATATACTTATTGTGTAGATTACTATTTAGGAAGTGGTTAGAGTTATGTCGAAACAGTCTATACACCCACTGAGGCATTGCTAGCTGTAGGGTACTGTCAAGGGAGTGTTATACCCTACCCTGGGCTGTCTTCTAGCTGTAGGGTACTGTTAAGTGTAATATCCACAACTCCCACCTTCAAGATACATTACTGGATCTTACAGTACAGTAGTGCGGTTGTCAAGTCCCATTTTGTCCAGCTACGTGGCAGTGACAATTCTTAAATGCAGTTACAGTGATCTGGAGTAACTGGCTTTGATGTACTGTACACTACTACATGATGACGTCAATGAACAGTATAAGGCTGGTTCATGTATACTCTCATTAACTCGGTCATTTATTTCACACTTCGTATTTATTTAAGTAGTTTTCTTTTTATATTCCTAATCTTGTCCTTGTTTCCTGTAATAAATATAAATTCATCATAACATCATTCATTATATCTACTCACATTTTTTCAAACCTTTCTTTCAAATACAAATACAATGCTCTTCCCTTCCTCTCGTGTTCTACTGTAACCTATATTCTCATGCTGTCACTTCCCTCACTACTTGCTAATCTCCCTTTATACTGTAGTGAACAGTGACATCACCCACATGACTCTGGCCTATATATACTGTTATTGAATATGATGTATTTCTTTGTGTATAAACCTCTGTCCTGCGTGGCAGTGAGAAGTGATACCACCCTCAGTGTCAAGACCTGACTGAATTACTCAGAATAGGCAAACTGTACTCCAAGCTTTGTCAATAAATTTGTTAAACTAAAAAAAAAACTAAGACTCTCATTTTATCCAACTCTCCACCTCCCTTCCTTTTGTTCGCGTTCTTACCTATAACTCGCAGTGTCCAATTTGCATTTCTGGCGCCGAGGTCGTTGACAGCAGCACACGTATAGGTCCCTGCATCCTCCGGCCTCAAGTCCAGCAGATGGAGGGAGTGTCGATTGAGGCGAGATTCCCCACCCAGTGATCCTTCCCGCAGTTCCAAGCCATCCTGTAGGGCGCCAAGCTTAGGTTAGGATGGGTTACGCTTACCTTATCTAAACTGATAGATCACAACTCTGTTGTTATCGTCCTCGAGGTTACGTCACCTTAGTTAAGGAGTATTTTTGTATGTGTGTAATAATAATAATAACAATAATAATAATAATAATAATAATAATAATAATAATAATAATAATAATAATAATAATAATAATAATAATAATAATAATTTTAGCAACAATTATAATAAGTATACTACTACTACTATTAATAATAATAATAATAATACTAAAAATAATAATAATAATAATAATAATAAGCGCAGACCAATCAGCAGGTAAGATCTCAAAATAGGTTACCATAAGGGACTTAAATACATTTGTAGTGGACGTCTCCCCTACAACTGCCTACAACTGCGTAGCCACGCCACCACCTGCTACCGCCTTCCCTAGCAACCAACCAGATGTTACCGTATCTTAGCAACGAAACTAGGAACCGGCGACTTCTCGGGTTTTCCCAACATGACTCATAGCGGCTGCTGGGTATATAAGCTCTGTCTCTCCATTGAGATTCATTCTGACCATTCTTCTTGAACAAGCAACACCTCCTCTGCCGCTGCCTGGCTGCCTTCGCTTCTCCTCGCCTGCCTGGCGGTCCTCGCTCCCGCCAGCGAGCATGGCGACCCACCAGCTGTCCTTCTCTGAGCTTCCTCACCAACCAACTCTCATTCTGCCCATCTTCCTGAACAAGCAACATCTCCTCCAGCAAGCTCCACGCTGTTAACATTCATTCAACCAGGAGGCCAGCAACAGGCAACATCTTCTCTAACGAAGCTCCTGCACATCTACCTCCTTCAACACACTACTCACCGAACGTCTTCTACTGAGCAGCCCCTCACCAGACGGCACCTCCAGCACCAGACTGTCTATCATATAACTTATATATTATACAAGAAAACCACATTAGAGTTTCCTTCCATCCTGAGTGCTAGACAACATTAATATCTCGATACCCCTACAATGGTGACTCCCGGAGATTAGCACTCACACAGGATGGAGGAGACACTGATCACGCTCCCAGTCTTCAAGCAGACACCGGCTCCTCTTCCTGCCCCACGCACCACATTCTGACGACCCCAGCACACCCGTCCTGCCTCAGACGCCGACCCCGGCCCAGCAATAACCCCTGACGCGGCCTCTGTTCCTGAATCCGGACCCACACACACCCTCTTTTCTCCCTCAGGTACTCCCTGCTAATGTCCTGCACCCTGCTGCTGTCGTGGACCCAGCTGCTGTCACGAGCCCTAATCCGCTTCTGCTGACGCAGCCCCTGCTCCTGACCCAGGCCCACACACACCCCAGCAGGCGCATCTGACGACCCTGTACCTGTCGTGAGGGAAGCACACCAATCACCGCCTCCACACACCCTTTTTCTCCCTTCTCCCACAGATAGTGTGTATCTAGACAGTTGTATTTCAGCGATCGGCTCATCACGCCATCGCCGTTGTCTCACATGAGGCATGCACCGCCCGGTTTGCCTCACATGTGCTAAGCAACTCTACAGACAACAAGTCTCCTACACCGCCTGGAGGGAAGGGGGAGTATTGTAGTGGACGTCTCCCCTACAACTGCCTACAACTGCGTAGCCACGCCACCACCTGCTACTGCCTTCCCTAGCAACCAACCAGATGTTACCGTATCTTAGCAACGAAACTAGGAACCGGCGACTTCTCGGGTTTTCCCAACATGACTCATAGCGGCTGCTGGGTATATAAGCTCTGTCTCTCCATTGAGATTCATTCTGACCATTCTTCTTGAACAAGCACCACCTCCTCCT
Source organism: Homarus americanus (assembly GCF_018991925.1). Classification (NCBI taxonomy): domain Eukaryota; kingdom Metazoa; phylum Arthropoda; class Malacostraca; order Decapoda; family Nephropidae; genus Homarus; species Homarus americanus. The sequence continues at coordinate 9,902 of NW_024714920.1, forward strand.
CCGCCGCTGCCTGGCAGCCCTCGCTTCTCCTCGCCTGCCTGGCGGTCCTCGCTCTCGCCAGCGAGCATGGCGACCCACCAGCTGTCCTTCTCTGAGCTTCCTCACCAACCAACTCTCATTCTGCCCATCTTCCTGAACAAGCAACATCTCCTCCAGCAAGCTCCACGCTGTTAACATTCATTCAACCAGGAGGCCAGCAACAGGCAACATCTTCTCTAACGAAGCTCCTGCACATCTACCTCCTTCAACAAGCTACTCACCGAACGTCTTCTACTGAGCAGCCCCTCACCAGACGGCACCTCCAGCACCAGACTGTCTATCATATAACTTATATATTATACAAGAAAACTAAATTAGAGTTTCCTTCCATCCTGAGTGCTAGACAACATTAATATCTCGATACCCCTACACATTCATAATATTGATGAGGGTAATGGGGATAGAAAATTGGGTCTTTGAGGGAAATAGGCATTATTGGAGAAGGGTTCACGAGTATAAAAAGTGGCGTGTCTCGCTGGTACAATACAGATATATGAGGGAGACGAACAATAGGCACGTAACCCCACCTGCCATTATAATAACAAAAGGCTATATGGATTATAACTTTATCTTAGGTTATTTTTATCTCTTAATACAAGGAAAACTCCTCTGTTTATCTCTTAATACAAGGAAAACTCCTCTGTTTATCTCTTAATACAAGGAAAACTCCTCTGTTTATCTCTTAATGCAAGGAAAAACTTCTCTGTTTATCTCTTAATACAAGGAAAAACTTCTCTGTTTATCTCTTAATACAAGGGAAAACTTCTCTGTTTATCTCTTAATACAAGGAAAAACTCCTCTGTTTATCTCTTAATACAAGGGAAAACTTCTCTGTTTATCTCTTAATACAAGGAAAAACTTCTCTGTTTATCTCTTAATACAAGGAAAAACTCCTCTATTTATCTCTTAATACAAGGAAAAACTTCTCTGTTTATCTCTTAATACAAGGAAAAACTCCTCTGTTTATCTCTTAATACAAGGAAAAACTTCTCTGTGTATCTCTTAATACAAGGAAAAACTCCTCTATTTATCTCTTAATACAAGGAAAACTCCTCTGTTTATCTCTTAGTACAAGGAAAACTCCTCTGTTTATCTCTTAATACAAGGAAAAACTTCTCTGTTTATCTCTTAATACAAGGAAAAACTTCTCTGTTTATCTCTTAATACAAGGAAAAACTCCTCTGTTTATCTCTTAATACAAGGAAAACTCCTCTGTTTATCTCTTAATACAAGGAAAACTCCTCTGTTTATCTCTTAATACAAGGAAAAACTTCTCTGTTTATCTCTTAATACAAGGGAAAACTTCTCTGTTTATCTCTTAATACAAGGAAAAACTCCTCTGTTTATCTCTTAATACAAGGAAAAACTTCTCTGTTTATCTCTTAATACAAGGAAAAACTTCTCTGTTTATCTCTTAATACAAGGAAAAACTCCTCTATTTATCTCTTAATACAAGGAAAAACTTCTCTGTTTATCTCTTAATACAAGGAAAAACTCCTCTGTTTATCTCTTAATACAAGGAAAAACTTCTCTGTTTATCTCTTAATACAAGGAAAAACTCCTCTATTTATCTCTTAATACAAGGAAAACTCCTCTGTCAAGATGAGGACTGTGTCAAGACAGAGGACTGTGTCAAGATGAGGGACTGTGTCAAGATGAGGGACTGTGTCAAGACTAGGGACTGTGTCAATATCAAGGACTGTGTCAAGATCAGGACTATGTCAAGATCAGGGACTGTGTCAAGATAAGGAGTGTCAAGATCAAGGGACTGTGTCAAAATCAAGGACTGTGTCAAGATCAGGGACTGTGTCAAGATCAGGGACTGTGTCAAGATGAAGGACTGTGTCAAGATCAAGGACTGTGTCAAGATGAGGACGTGTCAAGATGAGGGACTGTGTCAAGATCAAGGGACTGTGTCAAAATCAAGGGACTGCGCTCAATATCAAGGACTGTGTCAAGATTAGAGGACTGTGTCAAGATCAGGGGACTGTGTCAAGATCAGGGATGTGTCAAGATCAAGGACTGTGTCAAGATCAGGGACTGCGTCAAGATCAGGGGACTGTGTCAAGATCAAGGAACTGTGTCAAGATCAAGGGACTGTGTCAAAATCAAGGACTGTGTTAGGGTCAAGGACTGTGTCAAGATAAGGAGTGTCAAGATCAAGGACTGGGTCAAAATCAAGGACTGTGTCAAGATCAGGGACTGTGTCAAGATACAAGGGACTGTGTCAAGATACAAGGGACTGTGTCAAGATCATGGGACTTTGTCAAGATCAAGGGACTGTGTCAAGATCAAGGGACTGTGTCAAGATCAGACTGTGTCAAGATCAGGGACTGTGTCAGGGTCAAGGGTTGTGTCAAGATCAAGGACTGTGTCAAGATAAGGGACTGTGTCAAGATGGGGGACTGTGTCAAGATGAGACTGTGTCAAGATCAAGAATGTCAAGATCAAGGGACTGTGTCAAGATCAGGGACTGTGTCAAGATCAAGGACTGTGTCAAGATCAGGGACTGTGAAGATACAAGGGACTGTGTCAAGATACAAGGACTGTGTCAAGATACAGGGACTGTGTCAAGATCAGGGACTGTGTCAAGATCAGGGGACTGTGTCAAGAGGAGGGACTGTGTCAAGATCAGAGGACTGTGTCAAGATCAAGGGACTGTATCAAGATCAAGGGACTGTGTCAAGATTAGGGGACTGTCAAGATCAAGGGACTGTGTCAAGATCAGGGACTGTGTCAAGATACAAGGACTGTGTAAAGATCAGGGGACTGTGTCAAGATCAGGACTCTGTCGAGGTCAAGGGACTGTGTCAGATCAAGGGATTGTGTCAAGATCAGGGACTGTGTCAAGATGGGGGACTGTGTCAAGATGGGGGACTGTGTCAAGATCAAGGGACTGTGTCAAGATCAAGGGACTGTGTCAAGATCAGGACTGTCAAGATCAGGGACTGTGTCAAGATCAGGGACTGTGTCAAGATCAAGGGACTGTGTCAAGATACAAGGGACTGTGTCAAGATACAAGGGACTGTGTCAAGATCAAGGGACTGTGTCAAGATACAGGGACTGTGTCAAGATACAAGGGACTGTGTCAAGATCAAACGACTGTGTCAAGATCAGGGACTGTGTCAAGATCAAGGGACTGTGTCAAGATCAGGACTGTGTCAAGATACCAGGGACTGTGTCAAGATACAAGGGACTGTGTCAAGATCAGGGACTGTGTCAAGATCAAGGGCTGTGTCAAGATCAAGGACTGTGTCAAGATCAGGGGACTGTGTCAAGATCAGGGACTGTGTCAGGGTCAGGGACTGTGTCAGATCAAGGGATTGTGTCAAGATCAGGGACTGTGTCAAGATGAGGGACTGTGTCAAGATGAGGGACTGTGTCAAGATGAGGGACTGTGTCAAGATGAGGGACGTGTCAGGGTCAAGGGACTGTGTAAGATCAAGGGACTGTGTCAAGATGAGGGGACTGTGTCAAGATGAGGGGACTGTGTCAAGATCAAGGACTGTGTCAAGATCAAGAGACTGTGTCAAGATCAAGGGACTGTGTCAAGATCAGGGACTGTGTCAAGATCAAGGGACTGTGTCAAAATCAAGGGACTGTGTCAGGGTCAGGGACTGTGTCAAGATCAAGGATTGTGTCAAGATCAAGGGACTGTGTCAAGATGGGGACTGTGTCAAGATGAGGGAACTGTGTCAAGATCAGGGGACTGTGTCAAGATCAGGACTGTGTCAAGATCAGGGACTGTGTCAAGGGTCAAGGGACTGTGTCAAGATCAGGGACTGTGTCAAGATCAAGGGACTGTGTCAAAATAAGGGACTGTATCAAGATCAGGGACTGTGTCAAGATCAGGGACTGTGTCAGGGTCGGACTGTGTCAAGATTAAGGGATTGTGTCAAGATGAGGGGATGTGTCAAGATGAGGGACTGTGTCAAGAGGAGGACTGTGTCAAGAGGAGGGACTGTGTCAAGAGGAGGACTGTGTCAAGATCAGAGGACTGTGTCAAGATCAAGGGACTGTATCAAGATCAAGGGACTGTGTCAAGATTAGGGACTGTGTCAAGATCAAGGACTGTGTCAAGATCAAGGACTGTGTAAAGATCAGGGACTGTGTCAAGATCGGGGACTGTGTCAGGTCAAGGACTGTGTCAAGACAAAGGATTGTGTCAAGATCAAGGGACTGTGTCAAGATGAGGGACTGTGTCAAGATGAGGGACTGTGTCAAGATCGGGACTGTGTCAAGATCAAGGGACTGTGTCAAGATCAGGGACTGTGTCAAGACTGCGGACTGTGTCAAGATGAAGGGACTGTGTCAAGATCAAGGGACTGTGTGAAGATAGAAGGGACTGTGTCAAGATACACGGACTATGTCAAGATCAAGGACTGTGTCAAGATCAGGGGACTGTGTCAAGATCACGGGACTGTGTCAAGATCAGGGACTGTGTCAAGATGCGACTGTTCAAGATACAAGGACTGTGTCAAGATCAGGGACTGTGTCAAGATCAAGGACTGTGTCAAGATCAAGGGACTGTGTCAAGACAGGGACTGTGTCAGATCAGGACGTGTCAGGGTCAAGGACTGTGTCAAGATCAAGGATTGTGTCAAGATCAAGGACTGTGTCAAGATGAGGGACTGTGTCAAGATGAGGACTGTGTCAAGATCAAGGGACTGTGTCAAGATCAAGGACTGTGTCAAGATCAGGACTGTGTCAGGTCAGGGACTGTGTCAAGATCAAGGACTGTGTCAAGATCAAGGGACTATGTCAGATCAAGGACTGTGTCAAATCAGGGACTGTGTCAAGATCAAGGACTGTGTCAAGATCAGGACGTGTCAAGATCAGGGACCTGTGTCAAGATCAGGACTGTGTCAAGACAAGGGACTGTGTCAAGATTAGGGACTGTGTCAAGATACAAGGACTGTGTCAAGATAAAGGGACTGTGTCAAGATACAGGACTGTGTCAGATCAGGGACGTGTCAAGATCAGGACTGTGTCAAGATCAGGGACTGTGTCAAGATCAAGGGACTGTGTCAAGATCAGGGGATTGTGTGAAGATCAGGACTGTGTCAAGACAGGGACTGTGTCAAGATCAGGACTGTGTCAAGATCGGGACTGTGTCAGATACAAGGACTGTGTCAAGATCAAGGACTGTGTCAAGATCAAGGGACTGTGTCAAGATCAAGGACTGTGTCAAGATCGGGACTGTGTCAAGATACAGGACTGTGTCAAGACTCGGACTGTGTCAAGATCAAGGGACCTGTGTCAAGATCAGGGGACTGTGTCAAGATCAGGGGACTGTTTCAAGATCAAGGGACTGTGTCAAGATCAGGGGACTGTGTCAAGATCAAGGGACTGAGTCAAGATCAAGGGACTGTGTCAAGATCAAGGAACTGTGTCAAGATCAAGAAACTGTGTCAAGATCAGGGGACTGTGTCAAGATCAAGGGACTATGTCAAGATCAGGGGACTGTGTCAAGATCAATGGACTGTGTCAAGATCAAGGGACTGTGTCAAGATCAAGGGACTGTGTGAAGATCAGGGGACTGTGTCAAGATCAGGGGACTGTGTCAAGATCAATGGACTGTGTGAAGATCAAGGGACTGTGTCAAGATCAAGGGACTGTGTGAAGATCAGGGGACTGTGTCAAGATCAAGGGACTGTGTCAAGATCAGGGGACTGTGTCAAGATCAAGGGACTGTGTCAAGATCAAGGGACTGTGTCAAGATCAAGGGACTGTGTCAAGATCAGGGACTGGGGTCAAGATCAGGGACTGTGTCAAGATACAAGGGACTGTGTCAAGATACAAGGACCGTATCAAGATCATGACCGTAAGCCAAGATCAGGGGACTGTGTCAAGATCAGGGGACTGCGTCAAGATCAGGGGACTGTGTCAAGATCAGGGGAATGTGTCAAGATAGGGACTGTGTCAAAATTAAGGGACTGTGTCAAGATTAGAAGACTGTGTCAAGATCAGGGGACTGTGTCAAGATCAGGGGACTGTGTCAAGATCAGGGGACTGCGTCAAGATCAGGGGACTGTGTCAAGATCAGGGGAATGTGTCAAGATAGGGACTGTGTCAAAATCAAGGGACTGTGTCAAGATCAGAAGACTGTGTCAAGATCAAGGGACTGTGTCAAGATCAGGGGACTGTGTCAAGATTAGGGGACTGTGTCAAGATAAGGGGCTGTGTCAAGATCAGGGGACTGTGTCAAGATCAGGGAACTGTGTCAAGATCAGGGTGTACTGCGCACATAATTGTCATTCCTAAAAACCCCATTTAATTCATATTACGCTATATAACATTCAAATCCACCGCGCTTGTAGAACCTCAGAAAACGGGAAACATTGATAAAGGACAACTCACCTACTCAATGTTACTAGACCATGTGTTGTATTGTACCCAGGTACAGTTATATCATATTAATTGTATGTATTCATAGCATTAAGGAGAACTCAGGGTATCCATAAGATGAATGTTAAAGTCCAGTTGAGCCGGACTAGTGTACTGTAGGACTAAGTGTGGATCAGGGTTTGAAGGTCATACTATTTACGTCTGTGAACGTGTAGCGAACATAACTTCCACAGATATCATATGAAAATACATGAGAACAATGATCTGGAAAAAGGATAAATGTATCAGAACTATGTGAGGTGTTGGAAGTGACCCAGAAACTATACTTGAAAGGAAATATCTTGTATGCGTCGGTATGAACTTAATACACCTCGTATCCTCACGTGACATATACCCACGACAGGTACAGTGATCAGAGAATCTTATGTCTGTGTTCAAATAGTGCAATGTGTGAGAGGAGGATCCCTCATTACAGTTTTAAGTGAAGTTGATACACCCCCGCCATGAACATTCAGCCTTTGTTTTAAGGCGCGTCATGTACCCGCCTCGGGTGTGCCGCGTTGATATTATAACCCAATGAATTTACCCACGAACTAGCAAACCAAGACCTTACCTTAGTGTGTAATTTAGGATTAAAATATGTGTTTATACGGCATGAGTGACAATATACCGAAAAGTGTTCAGGTGAGAACCGTAAGAAATAAAAGTAAAAATTAAAGATTGGAAACTGTAGGCCTACGCGGTGACGAGCGGCAGGGCACTGCCCTCAGTACCCTCCGTTCTACCGTCACCTCAGGTCAGTGTCCTATCGGGCTATATCCCGCCCTATAATTAAGGCTTATATAGAAGTTATTACAGTTTAAAGCTTTGCCTGATATATAAGTGTAATAGTAATGTGTTAGGGGGTGTGATAACCGCCCGTCAGGCATTATTTCTCAGTACCCTCCGTTCTACCGTCACCTCAGGTTCCATGCGGTCGGAGTGCCTTGCTGCCCGGCAGCCATTATCCCTATGAGCGTCCCAACAGGTGGTGACTACTCCCAGCTATGCCAATCCACTGTGAACCTGTGGATTTCCAGCACACCACTCCAAATGAGTAGTAACAAATAAGGAGACCGTGAGAAACTCTGCGGTCGTCACTTGGAGCGACCTATAATACCAGGCGTAGAAATAGTACTGGTATGTCTCTTGGTGAAGCCCTCGTCTTTACCCACCGAGGGCGGTGTGCGAACGAGGTGCCTGTTGTGTATACCTAAAAGTTACAAGGAGTCCCATACCTGCAGGGGTGGAGTGTAACATGTGTGTTGAGATGGTGCTACTATGTATGATAACCGACGGTGCTATATTCCATACAGGTGGAGCAGTCTGATGTGTTAAGGGATAGTGTAAGAAGGAATGACCGAGGTAAGGTGGTCACAGATTGTTATGCAATAAGTATGTGGATGACACGCCATTAATGTAAGACATCTGGTGCCCATCTGGGTAACCAACATTTTCGTTGTTCTTCTGAGGAAGACCAATTCATTTGTATGTTTTTTACCAGTATGCTTTATGAGGAATAAATTAATTAAGACATGTTATGGTTTCACCCTTCTTCCCCCTTATCGATCTGGTCAATGGAAAACCTAACCCAATGCCTAGTCCACTCTGCACGCTACCTAACGAGCTACATGCTGTCCAGAGGGAGTCTGGTGGCAGCGACCCTTAGAAATTAAGATTAGAGTTAAGTATTTACCCTTAGTATTAATGACCCCCAGTCTGGCAGTATAAGGGGACTGTGTCAAGATCAGGGGACTGTGTCAACACCCTGTACACATTCACTCTCTGTATTATCATTCCGCCAATAAGTGTGTGTGTCACTGTACGTGTTATGTGTCCTCGTCTTGTTGTGCGTCACCCGGGGTCAGTAGCTTCTCACGGGAAGTATCACCACGGCGACACATAACACACTTGGGTAAGTTATACTGTAGGTATGGCATTTATGAGTGTGTGAGTTAGTGCCCAGGTAGTTGAGGTGTTGCCCTGACTTCACACACACCCGCCCCTCATCATCCTGATAACATTGTTTCCTTAAAATTGCTAGAATGTATGAACCATTGGACTGGTGAATCTAAATGGATCCGAACTACAGCTACACATATGAAGATGTTTGGACTAGACCATCTGTACAAAGTTGGGACACAACAGCGCTTCCTGCCACCCTGGCGGACAGTTCCCTTTGATATCACAATACTGATGAAAATATAACACAAGACCATCTACACAGATGGATCTCTAAACACCGCCTGTGGGAGGGCTGGAAGTGCTATTGTTGTGACTCATCCTGACGGTAATATAATTGAGAAATGAGTTAGAATTAACAACTGGGCATCCACTCTACAAACTGAATTAGTTGCCATACTCACAGCTATTAAATTTATTGAAACCACTGTCACTGACAGTCTCATCATTACTGGCTCTCTATCCTCACTACTTGCCCTTGACACCCTCAACTCAAGTTGTCATGCGCTCGTCTCTGTAGCCAGACACAAATATGTGTACATTGTTGACCGGGGTGTTAAGGTCAAACTGTTGTGGATCCCCTCTCACATAGGCCTCATAAAACATGACAGAGTTGATGCCCTCGCCAAACTCGCGTCTAACAAAGACACTGTTGAATGCAATTTGGGTCTGTCAAAAAGAACCCTTAAAACTGTAATTAGGAAAGAACTTATTGATGAATTTGACGCAAGTAGACAAGTGCAAACAGGCACTAGTCGATCCATAGTTTACCATGATGAGATGTATCAAGTGAAGCATGTATATGGAACAAGTAACAAGATCACTAGATTACAAGATGTTGTAACCGCTAGATTAAGGTTAGGATATAAGTACCTCTGGCAGTATGTTCCTCAAGCAGATGTAAACAAGACTAAATGTAAAGTGTGTGGCCAGACATATGGCCACACACTTGAACACTACGTCCTCGACTGTGTGAAGATAGAACCTTTTAGGGACAGGTCCAAGCACACTGTGTGTGAAATGGCACAACACTTCATCTCTAATGGCAAGATAGCCGACATATTAAGATAGTATCCACGTTTTTGCACTTAGTAACTATATCAGTTCCTATGTAAAGAACCAAACACACAATGTGCTTGAATACCTCTCACGCAAATGCGAATAACAAAGTGTGAGGCCAGACATACTGCCTCACACGCCTGTACTCACGCATTTGTGAATAAGTTACCCTTTATGTATAGAACTAAACAAATAATGTAATTGAAATACTGTGTAACATTCAGTGCCATAATATCCTGACAACGGGGGTTAATTATTATGACCCTTTGTAAACTCTACTCTGTAATCCTTTTGCGCTACCGCTCACAGGATGAGTGTGGGGTGCACAATAAACTAGCCGCTGTAAGTGGCAAAATCAATCGTCACCTGGGCCGGGGAAAGAGGCTAGCTGATCTAAAGTGTTGGTGCGAAATTACAAACTGATAATTGATTGGCCGGGTATAAATGACCAACAAAAGCTTCGTTGGCCATATATAGTGGAACTGGACCTGAAGATTAACCACCCTAACGTTACCTAGGGAAGTTAGGTTAGCGTTTGGGTGGTTATTCTTCTAGTGAAATAAGCTGGGGTAGATAAGCTTCAGGTGAAATAAGCTGGGGTAGATAAGCTTCAGGTGAAATAAGCTGGGGTGGATAAGTTTCAAGTGACAGAAAATAGCGCATCCAAGATGGTCAACACAGGTCCCAGGTCCTTCACACACACACACACACACACACACACACACACACACACAAATGCTTCAGCATCTTGAGAGTGAATATTGTGGCGGCAAGTCTCCGCTTTTGGTGGAGTAAGTTCAAAGGCTTTCACGACCTACAGATATACTCCCCAGCTCCCACCCAGCTCAAGCGTGTGGCCTGAGGGAGAGTTTGGGATTATAAAAGTCCGGGGTTTCCATTTACAGAGTGGCTGTCAACACGTGTGGTGCTGCCCTGCGGTGGCCCCTGGTGACGGTGTCGTGAAATGCATCATAGAAAAACAAGGTGGACCAGCTGTGAGCCAATCACGTATATGACCCACAAGTAGGTGCCAGATATTGTCAAGTGTCCGGGAAATATTAAGACCAACTGTACAGACACACTAACGTCTATCCATGTTGGTCGACCCACAAACAAAACAATGGTTGTCTCCTCATCTACATATAAAAATAATATGAAGATGAATTGTGATAATAAGAAATAACAAAAAGAAAATACTTCCTCTTACACTAGAGAGGACTGAAAATATTAAGCCGAGAATATGTTTAGTGACGCTGAGAGAGAGAGAGCAGCACCAGCGGGGCGGGTCTTACACTACTGAACACCACAAACAGCTGAGCATCGTTCATGACAGCTGGCAACTCAACACCAGAAGATAGGATTCGAAATGGATCCCCCTTGTCTCCCTCTTTCCCGTTATCCCCTTCCCTCCTCTCCCCGCCCCTCCCTTCCCTCCCCTCCCTGCCCCTTCCGTCCCTCCCCTCCCCGCCCCTTCCTTCCTCCCTGCCCTTCCTTCCTCCTCCCCTGCCCTTCCTTCCTCCTCCCTGCCCCTTCCTTCTCCCTCCCCGACCCTTCCCTCCCCACGCCCTAATTTCTATGACAAGCGTCACTTGATTCCACACACCACGCACCAAACTTAACAAGAGCTTAAAAAACTTATTTAATGGAAGGTCCAGTCCGCCAGCGGAAGTGGTGGTGGTGGTGGTGGTGGTGGTGGTGGTGGTGGTGGTGGTGGGTAGTGGTGACTGTGGTCGTAGTAGTGGTGATGGTGGTGGTAGTGGTGATAATAATGGTGGTAGTAGTAGTAGTGGCTGTGGTGATGGTAGTGATGGTGGTTGTATTATACTCAGGACCGCTTCCTCGCCCCTTTAGCTCTTCAAATACTGGCAATAATACCACATCTATTTTGTCAGAGGACACACACAAAGACTAAGCACAAAGAAAATGTGGCAGCAATGAAGAGATGCAGCGATGGAACATCTACTATAACAACCTTGTAAAGATTCATAGCTTACGGTTTTATGTAGAGCGCTCTTGTGACACAATTGGCAAGGTATTGGATATTTGGACCCATATTCTAGAACGGGGTGGTAATATCGACAATATTTACCTAGATTTCCTTAGGCTTTTCGACAGTATTACCCACGAAAGGCTAGTCAAACTGGGTACAGGTCCGAAATGTCTAAGCGTGGATGAGGGCTTTTCTACATGACCACCAAAAGCAATGTGGTGATTAATGGCACAAAATCGTCATCTGTACCTGTAGAAGTGGGGTACCGCAGGGTAACGTATTGGGCCCGCGGCCCATTTTGTTTTGTTTTCATAAATATGCCTGACGTTATACCTCCTCCGCCTAAATGTTGCCGATGACGCCAAATTATTTCAGAAATTAAGAATAAGCAGACTGTGAAGCTGCAAGGGCCCTCTGTGGGCTCAGGAATGTTAGTCAGAAGAATAGCTGCTGAATTCAATATAAAGTATAGAAGAGAGATGCACCTGGGGCATACCAACAGTAAGGAGGAAGCTACCATATGTCCCCAACAGGATGAAAATATGCCTAAGATTGAGACTTTGTTGTGTGAATAAATTGTGACATATTTGACAATGAGCTGAAGTTCTCGGGCAGGTATTGTGAGAAGAGTAAATCAGGCAAATAAATTATTGGGTCTTCATAAGAAGGTCGTTCAGATATCTAGACAGTCCGTCCCTCGTGACGATCTTCAGAGGTGAAGTGCTTCCCCATCTGGAGTGCTGTCACCCATCTGGTCCCGAGATATGCGCAGGGACACCAACCGGTTGGTTGAAAATGTTCAGAGAGGGGAGCCGCAAGCTGAATTTTGCCTGCACTTCAACATCTCCAGCTTCCTGAGAGATTGGAGCGCCTGAACACTTTAGCCCATACTTCACAGACGAACGAGAGGACCTAGTTGAGGTTACTCAAAGCATCTCAGGGGAACTTTCTCCGGTTGAGTGTCCTTACTTGGAGCTGGCGGACGCTCGCCTGGGGGTCACAGCTCAAGATTGAAGAAACCGCAAGTCCAGAAAACCGTGAGGTAAACTTTTTTGGAGTGAGGTTGTAAGCTCTTGAACAATCTACCAAGAGAGTGTTGTGACTGACAGCACCAGAGATGTGAGCTCTTTCAGAGAACTTGTGTAACACTGGGCAGGTTCCAGTGAACCTGAGCCGGTGCATGCCCAGTGTTGCCAACAGTGCGTGACAGAACGTGATGGAGAATCCTTGGGCAACTAGCGGAGCCGACAACACAGTGAAAGAATATAAAGGGAAAAAGACATGATACGATCGCTTAGAAGCATTACCAACAAAGCCGATCCAGTGGAGAAGGATAAAAGTAAGAAGTAAAAGCTATGGTGTGTGGCAGACTGGAATCCTAGATGATCTCCTATGTGGAAAACCAAAAGAACACACCAGGAGAGACTTGAAGTACGGGTGACAGAGAACAAAACACCAAATGACGTGGCAAAGAAAATTTGGAAACTTTCAAAATGCGTGTATGGGGCGAGTAATACTCTGGCGGTAGATCTCTGGAGGAATCCTCGGTGGGGGTGATGCGCCAATAAACAGAGAAGGGACATTAAAAACTGCTGAAAGAAACATTCCCTGCAAGCGACGAAAAGGCATCACGTTTGAGTGTCTATACCAATGCTGTCCTGTTCGAAAATAACAGGAAGAGAGATGGTGTGGAAAAAGGCTGGAAAGCCTCGAGGAAGGCAGAAGGCCCGCTAAAGTCCTGGATACCAAACGATTTGAAGTCATCCTCAACCTGAAACAAGTTTGGCCCTGTAACCAAGCAATCTCTCTGCACTACCATTGCCGCTTACGCCCAAAAGCTTGCAACCTCTTGCTGCTCCATCACCTCCCAGGCCCTGACGGCCTGCCTTCACTCCTGGAAAAGAATGCTTAGGCCTATGAGAGGTGGGGAAGTGTAGAGGGCGGATCATCAGGAGTGCATAATGGAGGTGGTAAGGATGATGTCAGGAGGCAGCAGCAGGGAACCTGAAGTGTGTGCTGGCCACCAGGCTGGTCGAGGAGGGCGGCCATTCACGCCATGAGATTGATATTCAGCGTGATTGTGAGGCCGTTCTCCTGGTGGATCTTCAAGCATTCCTTTATGCTAACACAAGCTGCACTGCACAACATCGGAATCAGAGTGTCCACTTTGCAATGTATGTTGAAAAGAATTTGTAGCAAGAGATCCATCAGACCTTTATGTAGTAAACAACATAAGCTCTAGAAGGTGATACCATCTTACAGATCCTTGAGGGAACAACACAGGGGACCCTGTTGCAATGTCTGTGGGCTATCAGTGCTCCAACAAGAAATAAAATTTAAGAACATATTTGGGGGTCAAACAAGTGGCGCTATGCTGACAGCCTTACAGGAGCCTTTTTGGGAAGGTGGAGAACTGTCAAAAGTGGTGGGACTTGGTAGCATCCTGAGGCCTAAAATAAGTCACCACCAAAGCACTGGACGTCCTTCCTCATCATTATTGAAGCCCGAAAGAGTATGAACGGGCAAAGGAGGTTTTTGGCCGTAAGTAGTCAAAATAACTAAGAACGACCAAAGACATCCTAAAGGCGCAGTAATTTAGCTTTCTTGGACTTCAAGACTTCCAATCTTGTGTGGGAAGAGTGAATGAGTGGGTTAGTGAAATCAAGCTCTGTCTGGAATTGCTAACACAAACCATGCGGCGCTACTAGCTGCATTCACCCATGAGTCAAACTTTGTCGTTCAGAACTACCTGGTCGTACTATCCTGATGCTCACCTCCTCCACCCTCTGGAAGAAGTTATCAGATGTCGTTTTCATTCCTAAATTATGAAACACCACAAGCTTAGCAACTTGGAAAAACCTTCTTGCCTTCCATCAAGACTGGGAGGATGGGACCTAACAAATCAGGAGATTGCTGCCACTGAACATCAAAATTCATAAGCTCAGCCAGCCTCGGATACATAATAGCCCAGAGATGCAACAGGGAAGTGGATACCAGTGAAGTAAATGAATTCATGGAGTCGGTACGACAGATCGGCAGCTTTTACCAAAAGTATTAGGTGCAGCAACCTGTTACTGGGTACTAGAAAATTTGAAAAAAAAATAGCTATAGCATGGAGGTGAGCCTCCGAACTGGTTATCTCACGTTACCGATATTAAAGACAAATGGGTTCAGTCTTAATAAACAAAATTTACAGAATTGCATTGCTCTAAGAATGCGATCGGCCAATGGGGTTTGCCCTCAATGCGTGTCCTATGATAGCAATCACGCCATATGTGGTGTGCCAGAAGAGGGCTTCCATATACATGAGCATGACAGGTAACAGATCACCTTAAATGTGTTGAAAATCTTACTTGGGGATGTCATGGTAGAACCGACCTCCTTCCATTGGACGTTGAGATCTTCCAACTGGGACTTCAAACACCTCTAACGGCCCGTGCTGGACATTAGTGCCTCAGCAGAAGTTCTGGACCGCTGAGGGACAGCGTTTTTCTTCAACATCAGGTTCCCAATCCCATGGCGCATGTCTGCATGGCTATTCTCGATGCTTGCACATAGGAGGAGCCCAAGAACAGGCGCAAAGAGAGAAAGGAGCATGGGGAGAGAGAATTCAAGAAACGTTCAGTCAGGGGCAGCTTCACTCCTCTAGTGTTTAGCCCCTCTGGTGGGGATGAGACCAAGTGCAAGAATGTTTCACCGCCAGACTCTGGAAGTAGTCTCGAACAGAAGCAGCAGCCCAGAATTTATGTTACACACAACCTGGATGAGATATGGTATCTTTTCTCTCTAACCTGAACAGCTTCTTTCTTGCCCTGTGAGAAACAGAGCTTCTGCCCCTATAGGAAATAACCTGCAGAATGTTAAACTATGAGGCTACTGTCACTGAATGCCGCGCTAGATCTCTTGACTCAACTAATTACACAGACAGGATAGCTACTTATGTATTGAATATTTAATATTAAGGTAAAATAAATAATTCTGGCGAAGGTGTGGCTATTGGGAGGCTGGAAGGCCATAAAAAAATAGTAGTAGTAATGCGTAGTATTAAATTCTTGCCTCCCCACCATAATGTATATGGACTACTTAATGTGCAGTAGAGATATGGAGAACGAACCAGAAGTGAGAGGTATACACGGTAACAACTTCGATATTACACCAGTGAGACCATATAAATAGTGGTTATTATTGCCAAGGATATATAAACTTAAGTGCTTGTACGTGACAAACTCTTAATCCCACAGTGTATCATTCTGATGTATGGATGGTCGCCATTGAGAGGGTAGCTACACACACCTGTAACACGTCCCTACTACTATGGACACAACCTGTTCAATACTGTCACCTCTCGTCCTTCCTCACTAGAACCAGTATTATCTTGTGCTACTGGATAAATCATATGATGGAGGCGGACGTAAACTTAAGGTGCAAAGTCTTGATGACAGACATTATTTGTATCTCATTCTAATAGTACAAAATGCACTAGCTGTGTTTGTCAGCAACAACCAAACCATCATGTGTCTTGCGCAAAGAAGGAAACAATTACCGCAACATATAACCTTCATGGCGAGGAGCTGTCACAGGAGGCCCACGTGGATATCGCCGGGACCCAGCAGCCATGATATCCTAAACGATAGCGAGAATGAGTCCTCAGCACAAATGTAGTACTTTTCAATAAACGCTGTCAGCCATTTCAATGTCCATATGAAATTGAATGAGAGACATACCACAGGAAGTGGAATGGCATGTCGATGGAAAAACAGAACTTATATGGGTTAAAAAACATACCAGAAATTGTCAGGTGGACGCCAGCAAACCTGTTTGAACCACCTAAGTGTGCAGCCGCAAAAATGATTCTGAGAGACAATTAGTCTCTTGAAATACCTCCGGAGCCACCCTCCTTGCCCGTTAGTTCTTCCACTATACTGGCAATATCACCACATCTATTCTGTCAGGAGCACACACAAAGACTCCATACAAAAAGCTGGCATAATGAAGAAAGACTGACACTGTATGTGTGTCACTGAAGAGGCCATGATGATCTCTCCTATGTAGGCTCTGAAACACTGCAGGAGAGAGAGACTAAAATCTGCAGAGACGGAAAAGCAAAAAACACACCGATGATGCTACTGCAGGAAGTTTGGAAACAAAATGCGTGGCAGAAAGGGTAATATTTTGGCGGTAGATCTCCTCTGAAGAATCTTCACCAGTAGGGTCCTGCCAATAAACAGAGAGACATTAAAAACAACGGAAAAAGAAATACATCCTCTGCAAGTGATGGCAGAAGGCATCAGGTTTCAGAAGTGCCTATATCCACCAAATGCTGTCCTGTTAGAAAATAACAGAGGATGGTGTAGGCACTGAAGAGATATCAAGCCCTTCAGGTCTGGATGCAAACGGATGAAGTCATCCTCAGCACTTCTGATTTGGCTCCGCAGCAGAAGTGATCTCTGCAGCCATTTACCGTCCTTGCAGAAAGCTGGCATCCTCATGCTGCCATCACCTTCACATGCTCTGACGGCTTCTGCTGCGCCTCATTCCCCTGGATAAGAATCCCAGGATGTGAGCGAATAAATTGGGGGGATGCTGAGCGAATCATCGGAAAATGCATAATGGGTGGTAGGTTGATGTCAGAATAGCCTTCTGAAGGAACCTACGGAAGTTTAGTAATCAATAACAAGCTGGAAGAGCTACCATTCCTCATGAGAACGATATTTGAAACAACGTGATTGTCAAGGGCCGTTCTCCTGGTCGACGCTTCAAATACACATTCAGCATATCTTAAGCACCAGGAGACGCACTGCAACATCAGATCAAGTGTCCAAGCTTGCAATGTGCTGAAAAACTCCTATAGGAATCCATCAGACCTTTATATGGTAAACAGCAAAAGGCCTACGGTGGAAATGCACCATCTTACACAGTCGACCGAGGGAACAACACAGGGACCTGTTGCGAAAGTAACAATGCCATGCAACTCAGGCCTATCAGTGCTCCAACAAATAAATTTGGCTCTTTGGGGTCAAACAAGTGGTACGGTAATATGACGACCCTTCAGGAGCAGGAAAAGTGGAGGAGCATCAAAAAGTGAAGGTGGGACTTGGCCAACATCGTGAGGTCCACAAATAGGAGGTACCACCAAACGCCAGCACGTCCTTCCTCATCGTGAAGCCAGAACATTATGAACGGGCAGGAGGTTTGGCAGAAGTGAATCAAAATAACTAAGGGCGACCAGACATCTAGGCGCAGTAATTGGCACTGCGGACTTCAAGACCGAGCGTCGTAGAGGAAAGGTGAATGAAGTGGAGTTGAGCAAATCAGCTCTGTCTGAGATTGCTGCTCTGAGGTCACATGCGGCTTTTGCTGCATTCACCCATAGATCAGCACATCATTGGAACTACACAGTCGTGCCTCTCCTGATGTCGGACCCTCCTCCACCCTCTGGAAGAAGCTATCAGTGTCAAGTTCATTCCCAAACTGGTGAAACACTCCGCCAACCCCAGCAGAAGAGCACTTCTTGCACTTCCATCAAGACTGGGAAGGATGGGACCCAGCCAATCCAGAGAAGGTGCAGCCACCGAACATCAAAAGTCATAAGCTCTGACAGCCCTCACGGACCTGTAACCAGAGCCTTGTAACAGAGGTCCGAGACCAGTAAGTAAGCAAGGGTCGTAGGTCGACCATGAACGGATCATAGCACTGCTTCACCCAAAATGATGAGATTTACTGCTCAACTGTTGCGCCGCAGGTTCAGAAAAATTTGAAAAAAAAAAAATAAGCTGCATAAAACACACCGGGGTGGGCTTATCGAACTGGTTAACTCGTTGCAATAAAGACGATGATTTCAGTCAACCAACAAACAAGAATTTACAGATGCATTGCTCTAAAGATGCAGTTAATACAGTAAGAGAGTTCGCCCTCCCAATCGTGATAATAACTCTTCTATGACGGCGATCACTGCATAATTGTGTGAAAAGGAGGCTTCCTTATGCAGGGCATGACGAAGTAAGGACCTTACAGCAAATATGCTGAAGGAAATCTGCCAGGATATCATGGTAGAACCGACCCTCCTTCCTTAGGATGGTGAGATCTTCCAACATAGGACTTCAAACACACATCGCGAAGCCCGATATTTGACGTCCGTGCTCGAGATTCTGAATGGCGAAATGGCGAAACTTTCTTCGACATCAGGATTACGATCACGCTTGGCGCATGTCACGCCAACCTGGCTCTCGATACTGCTTTTATAGGAGGAACAAGAACGACAAGATAAGGGCATATATGGAAAAGTCTAAAACGTTGATCAAGGCAGCTTCACTCCTCTAGTGTTCTGTTAACCTCTGTGGTGGTATGGGACCAAGTGCAAGATGTTTCTCATGAGACTCGCCAGGTGATCTCCGAACAGAAGCAACAGCCCAGAAGTTTCGTTACAGCCTGAATGGGAATGTCGACTGTCTTTTTCTCTCCCTTCGGTCGGCTTTGTTCTCAGAAGGAACGATAAACTTCTGCTAACTCCGACAACTGCGCCGGAATATTGACTATGGGGCTACTGTCACCTGAATGCCGCATGGATCTGCGGCTCAGCCTAATTCAACACAGATAGGATAACCTGCTTATTTGATAGGATATTTAATATTAGGTAATTAAAATGATGGCGAAGGTGTGGCTGTGGGGGGAGGCTGGAGGCCATGTTTAAAAAAACAAAACAAAAAGCAGTAGTAGGAGAAGCAAGAGGAGAGAGAGACTATTGTAAGAAGAAGAACGAGACTGCGTAGTTGTATGTCAAATGGGCCTGGAGTCCTAACAGGCCCAACCTCTCTAACCATTAGATCTGGGGTCCCTTACAGCCCTTTCACTGCATCAAACTTTCGATTCATGCACTTCAAAATAGACGAAAGTTTCAAATTATTATTACACTTTGTACCTAAAAGTTCCAGACTTAGGGGAACTTTGTAACAAGTTCCCCTAAGTCTAGGCATTTTCTACCAGTGTGTTAAATGAGGAAACTTTGTGCGGGAGAAATTTTAGGGGAAAAAAAAGTAGCAGTAAGTTTTTGGGGCGGACCAAGTGAGGTATAATGTGGCATTGTGGGTCATATTCTGGAAGGTGTTTAATATGTAATAAGATGGGAACCTAACCTAACCTAACCTAACCTAACCTAACCTAACCTAACCTAACCTAACCTAACCTAACTTCACATAACATACGTAAATCTGGTTGTGGTGGTGGTTGTGGTTGTGGTTGTGGTGATGGTTGTGGTTGTGGTGGTGGTTGCTGTAGTGCATGGTATAGCTGAATTAGGGGGTTAAAAGAGAGAGTGTGTGTGTGTGTGTGTGTGTGTGTGTGTGTGTGTGTGTGTGTGTGTGTGTGTGTGTGTGTGCCAGGCAACAATAGTGGACACAGGGTATATCTCTTCACTAATCTCGCTATTTGTATTCATGCTGGACCGAATAACACTAAATTTTTAGCCCAAATTACAATCTCTCTCTCTCTCTCTCTCTCTCTCTCTCTCTCTCTCTCTCTCTCTCTCTTCCTCTCTCTCTAATTACACTACAGTACTTACCTTATACCAGGTGACTGTGGGCTCAGGCTTCCCGGTCACTGAACACTTGAGCTTCACGTTATGTCCCACTGGCTTGTCGATCTTCCCGGGGGCTGGCGGCAACAGCTGTAAACACACGTCACCATTACGACATTAAACACAACAATGGTTACAGCAAATCACCAGGAATATATAATCACTACGTCATTACATACGTGACACAATCAGCATCTAAGGCAACACGATAACACAGCACACAAATACGTCACAGCCAATCACCATCTCGGTCAACACGTCATTACAGCATCATAAACAACTTCACAGCCAATCAGCATCTAAGGCAACACGATAACACAGCGTCATCAAATACGTCACAGCCAATCACCATCTCGGTCAAAACGTCATTACAGCATCATAAACAACTTCACAGCCAATCAGGATCTCAGTCAACAAGTCATCACAACGTCATTAAATACGTAACATGTCAATCACCATCAAGTCAAAACATCATCATTGCGTCAATAAAACGTCATAATTACACCAAAAGAAAAATAAACAAAATTAATTAATCTCAATAGTTTACTTTTATAAAATTAATTTATATTGTTTTCATTACGGAACAATTAATTTTCCATCTTACTGCCGGGTCTAGTAATGATACTTAATATGTATGTGGCACTCAACCTGGTGGTGGTGTGGAGACCTGGTGGTGGGGGTGTGGAGGACCTGGTGGTGGTGTGGGAGGACCTGGTGGTGGTGGGGGAGGACCTGGTGGTGGGGGTGTGGGAGGACCTGGTGGTGGGGTGTGGGAGGACCTGGTGGTGGGGGTGTGGAGGACCTGGTGGGGGGTGTGGGAGGACCTGGTGGTGGTGGTGTGGGAGGACCTGGTGGTGGGGGTGTGGGAGGACCTGGTGGTGGGGGTGGGGAGGACCTGTGGTGGTGTGTGGAGGACCTGGTGGTGGGGGGTGGGGAGGACCTGGTGGTGGTGGTGTGGGAGGACCTGGTGGTGGGGGTGGGGAGCCTGGTGGTGGTGGTGTGGAGGACCTGGTGGTGGGGGGTGTGGGGAGGACCTGTGGTGGGGGTGGGGGACCTGGTGGTGGTGGTGGGGAGGACCTGGTGGTGGTGGTGTGGGAGGACCTGGTGGTGGGGGGGAGGACCTGGTGGTGGG
Organism: Homarus americanus; assembly: GCF_018991925.1. Classification (NCBI taxonomy): domain Eukaryota; kingdom Metazoa; phylum Arthropoda; class Malacostraca; order Decapoda; family Nephropidae; genus Homarus; species Homarus americanus. The sequence goes on from NW_024714920.1 coordinate 31,043, forward strand.
GGTGTGGGAGGACCTGGTGGTGGGGGGTGTGTGAGACCTGTGGGGTGGAGGACCTGGTGGTGGGGGTGGGGAGGACCTGGTGGTGGTGGTGTGAGGACCTGTGGTGGTGGTGTGGGGAGGACCTGGTGGTGGGGGTGGGAGGACCTGTGGTGGGGGTGGGGAGGACCTGGTGGTGGTGGTGGAGGACCTGGTGGTGGTGTGGGGAGGACCTGGGTGGGGGTGAGGGAGGACCTGGTGGTGGGTGGGGAGACCTGGTGGTGGTGGTGTGGGAGGACCTGGTGGTAGTGTGGGGAGGACCTGGGTGGGGGAGGGAGGACCTGGTGGTGGTGTGGGAGACCTGGGTGGGGGTGGGGAGGACCTGGTGGTGGGGGTGTGGAGGACCTGGTGGTGGTGGTGTAGGAGGACCTGGTGTGTGGGAGGACTGGTGGGGGAGGGAGACCGGAGGGGGGTGTGGAGGACCTGGTGGTGGTGGTGTAGGAGGACCTGGTGGTGGGGTGGGGGGGAGGACCTGGTGGTGGTGGTGGAGGACCTGGTGGTGGGGGTGTGGAGGACCTGGTGGTGGGGGTGTGGGGGAGGACCTGGAGGGGGGGTGTGGAGGACCTGGTGGGGTGGTGGGCTGGGGAGGACCTGGTGGGGGGTGAGGGGACCTGGTGGTGGGGAGGACCTGGTGGTGGTGGTGTAGGAGGACCTGGTGGTGGGGTGAGGACCTGGTGGTGGTGGTGTGAGGACCTGGTGGTGGTGGGAGGACCTGGTGGTGGTGTGGGAGGACTGGTGGTGGTGTGAGGACCTGGTGGTGGTGTGGGAGGACCTGGGTGGTGGTGTGGGAGGACCTGGTGGTGGTGGTGGAGGACTGGGTGGTGGTGTGAGGACCTGGTGGTGGTGGTGTGGGAGGACCTGGTGGTGGTGGTGGAGGAGGACCTGGTGGTGGTGGGGTGGAGGAGGACCTGTGGGTGGTGTGGGGAGGACCTGGTGGTAGTGGAGGAACCTGGTGGTGGTGTGGGGACCTGGTGGTGGTGGAGGAGGACCTGGTGGTGGTGTGGGAGGACCTGGTGGTGGTGGTGGAGGAGGACCTGGTGGTGGTGTGGGAGGACCTGGTGGTGGTGGAGGAGGACCTGGTGGTGTGGAGGACCTGGTGGTGGTGGTGTGGGAGGACCTGGTGGTGGTGTGGGGAGGACCTGGTGGTGGTGGTGTGGGAGGGACCTGGTGGTGGTGTGGGAGGACCTGGTGGTGGTGTGAGGACCTGGTGGTGGGGGGGTGTAGGAGGACCTGGTGGTGGTGTGGGGAGGACCTGGTGGTGGTGTGGGAGGACCTGGTGGTGGTGGTGGAGGGACCTGGTGGTGGTGTGGAGGACCTGTGGTGGTGTAGGACCTGGTGGTGGTGGTGGAGGACCTGGTGGTGGTGTGGGAGGACCTGAGTGTGAGGACCTGGCAGTGGTGTAGGGACCTGGTGGTAGGATGACCTGGTGGTAGTGAGGACACCTGGTGGTGGTGTAGGAGGACCTGGGTGGTGTAGGACCTGGTGGTGGTAGGGACCTGGTGGTGGTGTGGGAGGACCTGGTGGTGGTGGTGGAGGACCTGGTGGTGGTGTAGGAGGACCCGGGTGGTGGTGCAGGAGGACCTGGTGGTGGGTGTAGGAGGACCTGGTGGTGGTGGAGTGACCTGGTGGCAGGAGGACCTGGGTGGTAGGAGGACCTGGTGGTGGTGTGGGAGGACCTGGTGGTGGTGGTGTAGGAGGACCTGGTGGTGGTGTGAGGACCTGGTGGTGGTGACCTGGTGGTGGTAGGAGGACCTGGTGGTGGTGTAGGAGGACCTGGAGGACCTGGTGGTGTGTGAGGACCTGGTGTGGTGTAGAGGACCTGGTGGTAGTGTAGAGGACCTGGCGGTGGTGGTGAGACCTGCGGTGGTGAGGAGGACCTGGTGGTGGTGAGGGACCTGGGTGGTGTGAGAGGACCTGGTGGTGGTGCAGGACGACCGTGGTGGTGGTGTGGGAGGACCTGCGGTGGTGCAGGAGGACCTGGTGAGGTGGTGTAGAGGACCTGGTGGTGGTGTGGGAGGACCTGGTGGTGGTGTGGGAGACCTGGTGGTGGGTGTAGGAGGACCTGGTGGTGGTGTAGAGGACCTGGTGGTGGTGCAGGAGACCTGGTGGTGGTGAGGAGACCCGTGGTGGAGGGACCTGGTGGTGGTGTAGGAGCACCTGGTGGTGGTGTAGGACTCAGTGGTGGTGTAGGAGGACCTGGTGGTGGTGGTGAGAGACCTGGTGGTGGTGGGTGGTGCAGGAGACCTGGTGGTGGTGCAGGAGGACCTGGTGGTGGTGTGAGGACCTGGTGGTGGTGTAGGAGGACCTGGTGGTGGTGTGTGAGTGACCTGGTGGTGTAGAGGACCTGGTGGTGGTGTAGGAGGACCTGTGGTGATGGTGGTGTGGAGAGGACCTGGTGGTGGTGCAGGAGGACCCGGTGGTGTAGAGGACCTGGTGGTGGTGTAGGAGGACCTGGTGGTGGTGTAGGAGGTCTGGTGGTGGGTGTAGGAGACCTGGTGGTGGTGTGGAGGACCTGTGGTAGTGTGAGAGACTGGTGGTGGTGCAGGAGGACCTGGTGCTAGTGTAGGAGGACCTGGTGGTGGTGTAGGAGGACCTGGTGGTGGTGTAGATCTGGTGGTGGTGTGAGGGACGACCTGGTGGTGGTGGTGTAGGGAGGACCCGGTGGTGGTGTGAGGACCTGGTGGTGGTGCAGGACCACCTGGTGGTGGTGTAGAGGACCTGGTGGTGGTGCAGGAGGACCTGTGGTGAGTGCAGGAGGACCTGGTGGTGGTAGGAGGACCTGGTGGTGGTGTAGGAGGACCTGGTGGTGGTGGTGAGATGACCTGGTGGTGTAGACGACCTGCGGTGGTGTGTAGGAGGACCTGGTGGGGTGGTGTGTAGGAGGACCTGGTGGTGTGTAGGGAGGACCTGGTGGTGGTAGGATGACCGGTGGTGGTGTAGGAGGACCTGTGGTGGTGGTGCAGGAGACCTGTGGTGGTGTGAGCACCTGGTGGTGTGTGTGCAGGAGGACCTGGTGGTAGTGTGGGAGGACCTGGTGGTGGTGTAGAGGGACCTGGTGGTGGTGTAGGAGGACCTGGTGGTGGTGTGAGGATCTGGTGGAGGGTGTGAGGACCTGGGTGGTGTAGGAGGGACCCGGCGATGGTGATGAACTGGTGTGGGTGGGGCATGACCTGGTGGTGTAGAGGACCTGGTGGTGGTGTGGGGAGTGACCTGAGTGCAGGGAGGGACCTGGTGGTGGTGTGGGGAGGACCTGGTAGTGCAGGATGACCTGGTGGTGGTGTGAGGACCTGGTGGTGGTGTGAGGACCTGGTGGTGTAGGGAGAACCTGGTGGTGGGAGACCTGGTGGAGTGTAGATGACCTGGTGGTGGTGTGGGAGGCACCTGGTGATGGTGTGGGAGGACCTGGTGGTGTGGTGTGGGGAGGACCTGGTGGTGGTGTGGGAGAGACCTGGTGGTGGTGTAGGAGACCTGTGATGGTGGTGTGGGAGGGACCTGGTGGTGGTGTAGGAGGACCTGGTGGTGGTGTAGGGAGTGACCTGCGGTGATGCAGGAGGACCTCGGTGTGTAGATGACCTTGTGGTAGCAGGACCTGCGGTAGTGTAGGATGACCTGGTGGTGGTGTAGGAGGACCTGGTGGTGGTGAGGAGTGACCTGTGGTGGTGTAGGAGGACCTGGTGGTGGTGTGTGAGTGACCCGGTGGTGGTGCAGGAGGACCTGGTGGTGGTGCAGGAGACCCGGTGGCAGTGCAGGAGGGACCTGCGGGTGGTGTAGGAGGACCTGGTGGTGGTGTAGGGAGACCTGGTGGTGGTGTGTAGAGGACCTGGTGGTGGTGTGGGAGGACCTGGTGGTGGTGTGAGGAGGACTGGTGGTGAGTGTGGTGAGGACCTGGTGGTAGTGTAGAGGACCTGGTGGTGGTGTGAGGACCTGGTGGTGGTGCAGGAGGACCTGGTGGGTGGGTGTAGGAGGACCTGGTGGTGGTGAGGATGAACCTGGTGGTGGTGTGGGAGGACCTGGTGGTGGTGCAGAGGACCTGGCTGTGCGTGTAGGAGGACCCTGGTGGTGGTGGTGAGGACCTGGTGGCGGTGTGGGAGGACCTGGTGGTGGTGTAGGAGACCTGTGGTGGTGCAGATGACCTGGTGAGTGAGGAGAGACCTGGTGGCAGGAGAACGGCAGGCAGGCGACCTGGTGGTAGGCAGAAGACCTGGTGTAGGAGGACTGGTGGTGGTGTAGGAGGACCTGGTGGAAGAGGACCTGGGTGGAGCGGTGGAGGGAGGACCAGGTGGTGGTGTAGGAGGACCTGGTGGTGGTGTGGAGGACCTGGTGGTAGGATGTGACCTGGTGATGGTGTAGATGGACCTGGTGGTGGTGTGTGGAGGACCTGGTGGTGGTGTGATGACCTGTGGTAGTGTAGGAGGACCTGGTGGTGGTGTGTAGATGAACCTGCGGCGGTGCAGATGACCCGGCAGGCATGATGAACCGGCGGCAGCGCAGGAGTGACCTGCGGCAGTGCAGGGCGACCTGGTGGCAGTGCAGGAGGAACCGGTGGCAGTGCAGGCGAACCGGTGGCAGCGCAGATCACCTGCGGCAGGTGAGACCTGCGGCAGGAGATCAACTGGCAGTGTGGACGAATCCGCAGACACCTGGTGATGAAACCGGTGATAGTGAGAGCAAATGCGGCAGGATGACCTGGTGGTGTGGCAGGAGGACCCGGTGGTACCAAGCGATGACCGCGATGCAGGGCGAACCGGTGGTAGTGCAGGACTGACCTGGCAGTGTAGAAGAACTACGGTAGTGCAGATAACCCGCAGATAACCCTGGGTGGAAGTGCAGATGAACCGGCGGAGCAGATGAACCCTGCGGCAGCGCAGGATGAACTGGCGGCAGCGCAGGCGAGTGACCTGGTGGGCAGTGCAGGCGACCTGCAGGATGACACTGGCGGCAGGAGCAACTGCAGGTGCATGACCCTGCGGTAGTGCAGGACCCCCACAAACCCAAACCACAGAGACCTGGTGGAGGTGCAGATCACCTGGCGGCAGCAGATACCCGGTGGCAGTGCAGGAGCGACCCGGCAGTGCAGGAGGAACCGGGTGGTAGCAGATAATCTGCGGCAGTGTAGAGGACCTGGTGGCAGCGTAGGGAGTGACCCGGTGGCAGTGCAGGATGACCTGGTGGCAGTGTGATGAATCTGCGGTAGTGCAGGAAACCCTGGTGGTAGTGCAGGATGACCTGGTGGCAGTGTAGGCGACCTGGTGGTAGTGCAGAAGAACCGGCAGTGTGGTGATGGTGCCCCGCGGTAGTGCAGGAGCGACCTGGGTGGTAGTGTAGGAGCGACCTGGTGGCAGGCGTAGGACCTGCAGTGCAGGAGGAACTGGCAGTGCAGGGATGACCCGGTGGCAGTGCAGGAGACCTGCGATGGGTGGGTGCAGGATGACCTGGCTGGCGGTGATGAATCTGGTGGTGGCGCAGGATGACCCGCGGCGGATGACCTGGTGGCAGTGTAGATGACCTGCAGTGCAGGAGTGACCTGGTGGTAGGTGGTGATGACCTGGTGATGGTGTAGGATGACCTGGTGGTGTAGAGATGATTCTGGTGGTGGCGTAGGAGGACCTGGTGGTGGTGTGGTGATGAACTGGTGGTGCAGGAGTGACCTGGTGGTGGTGCAGGAGGACCTGGTGGTAGTGTAGATGACCTGCAGTGTAGGATGACCTGGTGACGGTGCGATGAACTTGATGGCAGTGTGATGACCTGGTGGTGCAGTGATGACCTGCGGTGGTGTAGATGATCTGGTGGTGGTGGTGAGGAGTGACTGGTGGTGGTGTGTGGGATGACCTGCGATGGTGTAGGAGTGACCTGGTGGTGGTGCGTAGGACCACTGGTGGCAGCGTAGAGAATCGGTGGTAGGCAAGACCTGGCGATGGTGCAGGACCGATGGCAGGTGCAGGACACCTGGTGGTGGTGCAGGAGGACCGGTGCAGGTAGACGACCTGGTGCAGGATGACCTGGCGGCGGTGCAGGAGGACCTGGTGGTGGCGTAGGAGGACCTGCGGCGGTGCAGGAGACCTGCGACGGTGCAGATGACCTGGTAGTGCAGAGACCTGGCAGTGCAGGAGGACCTGGTGGTGGAGTAGGAGGACCCGGTGGTGGTGTAGGAGGACCTGGTGGTGGTGCAGGAGGACCCTGGTGGTGGTGCAGGATACCTGGTGGTGGGTGAGACTGACGGTAGTGTAGAGCGACCTGGTGGTGGTGATGACCTGGTGATGGTGCAGAGTGACCGGTGGCAGTGTAGATGACCCGGTGGCAGCGCAGGAGACTTGGTGATGGTGTAGGAGTGACCTGGTGGTGGTGTGATGACCTGGTGGTGCAGGAGACCCAGCGGCACTGGTGGTGGTGTAGAGTGACCTGTGGTGGTGTAGAGGACCTGGTGGTGGTGTAGGAGCACCTGGTGGTGGTGTAGAGACCTGGTGGTAGTGTAGAGGACCTGGTGATGGAGTAGGAGGACCTGGTGGTGGTGAGGAGGACCTGGTGGTGGTGTAGGAGTGACCTGGTGGTGGTGTAGGAGGACCTGGTGGTGGTGGGAGGACCCTGGTGGTAGTGGTGAGACACTGGTGACGGTGAGATGACCGGTGGTGGTGTAGGAGACCTGGTGGTGGTGTGATGACCTGGTGGTGAGTGTAGGAGGACCTGGTGGTGGTGTAGGAGGACCGGTGATGGTGTAGGAGACCGCAGATGGTGGAGATGACCTGCGGTGGTGTGGGAGGACCTGGTGGTAGTGCAGGAGTGACCCGTGGTGGAGAGACCTGGTGGTGATGACCTGGTGGTGGTGTGGAGAGACCTGGTGGTAGTGCAGGAGGACCTGGTGATGGTGTAGGAGACCTGGTGGTGGTGTAGGAGGACCTGGTGGTGGTGTAGGAGACCTGTGGTAGTGTAGGAGGACCTGGTGGTGGTGTAGAGCACTGCGTGGTGTAGGATGACCTGGTGGTAGTGTAGGAGGACTGGTGATGGTGTAGGAGCATCTGGTGGTGGTGGTGGTGGGATGACCTGGTGGTGCGTAGGAGGACCTGGTGATGGTGTGTAGGATGACCTGGTGGTGGTGGTAGGAGAGACCCTGGTGGTGGTGTGTGATGACCTGGTGGTGTAAAGGAGTGACCCGGTGGTGGTAGAGCACCTGGTGGTGGCGTTATGACCCGGTAGTGCAGAGACCCGGTGGTGCAGAGAACCTGGTGGTGGTCACCCGGTGGTAGTAGATGACCGCAGGACCTGGTGGGTGAAACCTGGTGGCAGTGTAGATCACCTGGTGGTGGTGTGGGATGAACCGGTGGCAAGAGACCCGGTGGCAGTGCAGAGACACCGGTAGCAGAGCACAATCAGGTGACGGTGCAGGAAGACCTGGTGGCAGTAAAGAGACCTGGAGGTGCAGAGCACCCGGCGATAGTGCAGAGCACCCGGTAGTGTAGAGACCTCGGTGATGACCAAGTGCAGAGAACCTGCAGCAGTGCAGATCACCACGGTAGAGTGACCCGGTGGTGGTGTAGGAGACTGGTAGTAGAGTGACCGGTGCAGTAGCAGACCTGCAGATGCAGAGACCTGGTCGGTACAACACTGCAGGCAGACCCGGTGGTGAGAAGAACCTGGTGGTGGCGACCCGGTGGTGGTGCAGAGTAACCCGGTGGTGCAGAACCCGGTCAGCAGGATTAAACCCGGTGGCAGCATGACCGTCAGGTGGCAGTGCAGGAGGACCTGGTGACGGTGGTGCAGGAGACCCGGAAGGCTGCGGTGCAGGATCACCTGGTAGAGATTCACCAGGTGCAGAACCTCGCGGTAGTGTAGATGAACCTGGTGGTAGTGCAGGAGGACCTGGTGGTAGGTAGGATGACCTGGCATGGTGCCGTGTAGAGACCCGGTGGAAGTGTGAACCCAGTGGAGACCTGGTAGGCAGGAGACCTGCGGTGGTGTCAGAGGACCTGGTAGAGACCTGGGGCATGCAGAGACCAGGTGTAGAGGACACCCATGGTGTGGACACCTGATGGTAGTGTAGAGACCTGGCGGTAGGTAGGACCACCTGGTGGTGGTGCAGACACCTGGTGTAGGAGCAGCAGTGTAGACGACCCGGCAGGTGTAGGAAGACCTGGTGGTAGTGAGCAGAAGACCCGGTGGTGGGTGAGGAGGACTGGTGGTGCAGTGTAGAGACCCGGTAGTGGCATACACCCGGTGGAGCGTAGCAGCGGTGGTAGTGCAGAGAACCCGTTGGTAGTGCAGGAGAGACCGGTGATGGTGGAAGACCCGCAGAATGACCCTGGCAGTGTAGAGACCCTGCGGCAGAGCAGCAGAGACCCTGCGGTGGTGCAGGAGAGACCCGGTGACGGTGTAGATGACCGGTGGTGGTGGAGCACCCGGTGACGGTGAGCAGTGACCTGGTGGCAGAGCAGGAGACCTGGTGGTAGTGTAGGAGGACCTGGTGGTAGTGTAGGAGCACTTCGGTGATGGTAGAGACACGAAGATGGTAGAGACCTGGTGGTGGTGAGAGTGACCTGGGTAGTGTGAAGGCCTGGTGATGGTAGAGTACCTGGTGGTAGGAGCACCTGGTGGTAGGAGAGACCTGGTGGTAGTAAGAGACCTGATAGTGTAGAGACCTGGTGGTAGTGCAGGAGTGACTTGGTGATGGTGAGATGACCCGCGGTGGCGTGTAGGATGACCCTGGTGGTGGTGTAGGAGGACCCTGGTGGTGGTGATGATCCGGGGTGGTGCAGATGACCTGGCAGGTGCAGGAGTGACCTGCAGTGTGATGACCTGGTGGCAGTGCAGGAGTGACTGGTGATGGTGTGATGACCTGGTGGTGCAGGCATCCTGGTGGTAGTGTAGGAGTGACCCGGTGGCAGCAGCAGGAGGACCTGGCGATGGTGTGGGAGTGACCTGATGGCAGTGCAGGAGTGACCTGGTGGTAGTGTGAGTACCTGGTGGTGGTGTAGGAGTGACCTGGTGGTAGTGTAGGAGTGAGCCGGTGGTGTAGGAGTGACTGGTGATGGTGCAGGAGTGACCTGCAGGTGTAGGAGTGATCTCTGTGGTGGTGTAGGAGGACCTGGTGGTGGTGTGATGACCTGGTGGTGGTGTGTAGGAGGACCTGGTGGTGGTGTAGAGTGACCCGGTGGTAGTGTGCAGGACCTGGTGGCAGTGCAGGATGAGCTGGTGATGCGTGATGATCGGATGGCAGTGTGATGACCTGGCAGTGTAGATGACCTGGTGGTGGTGTGGTGAGGACCTGGTGGTGGTGTAGGAGTGACCCGGTGGTGGTGTAGGAGGACCTGGTGGTGGTGTGTGGGGATGACCTGGTGACGGTGCAGGACCTGGTGGCAGTGTAGAGGACCTGTGGCAGTGTAGAGTGACCTGCGGTGGTGTGTGCAGGAGGACTCTGGTGATTGGTGTGGGGAGTGACCTGATGGTAGTGTAGATGACCTGGTGGTGGTGTAGGATGACCTGTGGCAGTGTGTAGGAGGCCCTGGTGGTGGTGTAGGAGGACCTGGTGGTGGTGTGGAGTGACCTGGTGGTGGTGTAGGAGGACCTGGTGGTGGTGTGGGGAGGACTCGTGATGGTGTGGTGATGACCTGGTGGTAGTGTAGAGGACTTGGTGATGGTGCAGGAGGACCTGGTGGTGGTGCAGGAGGACCTGGTGGTGGTGCAGGAGACTGGTGCAGGTGCAGGAGGACCCTGGTGGTGGTGCAGGATGACCTGCGGTGGTGCAGGATGGACCTGGTGGCAGTGTGCAGGAGGACTCCGGGTGGCAGTGCAGGAGTGATCTGGTGATGGGTGCAGAGGACCGGTGGTAGTGTAGGAGTGACCTGGTGGTAGTGTGAGTGACTTGGGTGACGGTGTAGGAGTGACCTGGCGGCGGTGCAGGTATCTGGTGCGGTGCAGGAGTGACCTGGTGGTGCAGTGCAGGAGTGACCCGGTGGGGTGCAGGAGGCAGGTGGCAGTGTGTGAGTGACCAAGGGTGGTGTAGATGACCTGGCGGTGGTGGGTGTGTGGTGAGACCTGGTGGTGTGTAGATGACCTGGTGGTGGTGGAGTGACCTGGTAGTGTAGGATGGACCTGGTGGTGGTGTAGGAGTGACCTGGTGGTGGTGTAGATAACTGGCAGCGTATTAATCTGGGCGGTATGTGTGGTGGCGTATTGCGCGGTGCGGCAGGATGACCCGGTGGTGGGTGTGGTGATGACCTGGTGGCGGTGGTGTAGGATGAATCTGGTGGCGGTGTAGGAGTGACCTGGTGGTGGTGTGATACCTGGTGGTGGGTGCAGGAGGACCTGGTGGCGGGAGGGAGTGACCTGGTGGTGAGGAGGACCTGGTGGTGGTGGTGTAGATGACCTGTGGTAGCGTAGATGACCTGCGGTGGTGCAGGAGGACCTGGTGGCAGTGCAGGAGTGACCTGGTGGTGGTGTAGGAGGACCTGGTGGTGGTGGTGAGACTCAATGGTGGTAGGAGGACCTGATGGTGGTGCAGGGAGACCTGGTGGTGGTGGGAGGACCTGGTGCAGGCGTGGAATGATCCCAAGTGCAGGAGGTGTAGAGGGCCTAACTCACCTGTGAAAACTGGGAAGGCCACCAGGTATGATCTATTAATCTCGTCTGCCAGCGGTCAGAAAAGATATCTGAGTTAGTAATTGTGACACAATAACATCAATAACAATACCTCAATACCAATAATAACACAGGCTTCAGCTGGCAGCGTATATCAAACCACCTGCGATGCCTATTAATTGCCACCGCACCCGACCCAGTCTTTATGATGCAATCCAAATCTACGCACTGAATTTATACCCGCGATCATACAAATATATATATATATATATATATATATATATATATATATATATATATATATATATATATATATATATATATATATATATATATATATATATATATATATATATATATATATATATATATATATATATGATGGGTCTCCCAATCTTCATTCATTGGAATCTCACGTCTCAATTCATCCAATCAGCTAACGACTGAATTTATGAGGCAAGTAATATAGATGGTGTGAGTGCGTGTGCTGGCCAGGCGGAAGCAGGTGTGTTGCCAGGTGAAGCAGGGTGTGGCTGCCAGGCGGAGGTGCAGGGGTGGCCGCAGGGTGAAGTGAGGGTGGCCTGCCAGGCGAAGCAGGGTGCGCTGGTCAGGCGAAGTTCTGGGTGGCTGCCAGGGTGCAGCAGGCGGGCTGCCAGGGCGAAGCAGGGTGTGGCTGGCTCAGGGTGAAGTCGGGTGTGTTGCCAGGGTGATGCAGGGGTGGGCTGCCAGGGTGAAGAGGGTGTCTGGTCAGGGTGAAGCAGGGCAGGGCTGCCAGGCGAAGCAGGGTGCGGGCCTGCCATGGGCGATTTAGGGTGGCTGCCGGTGGGTGAAGCAGGGCACACAGGGCGAAGCAGGTGTGTCAGCCAGTGAAGCAGGCGTGGCCGCCAGGCGAAGCAGGGTGGCCGCCAGGGCGAAGCAGGGCAGGCTGGTCAGGGTGAATGCAGGGTGGCTGTCAGGTGAAGTAGGGTGTACCAGGCGAAGCAGGGGCGTGATGCCAGGGTGAAGGAGAGGGTGGCCACAGGGTGATGAGGCTGCCAGGGTGAAGAGGGCGCTGCCAGGGTGAAGCAGGGCAGGTTGCCAGGGTGAAGCAGGGGTGTCAGGGTGAAGCAGGGTGTGCTGCCAGGGTGAAGCAGGGTGTGTCACAGGGCAGAAGGTGGGTGCGGCCAAGCCAGGGTGAAGCAGGGGCAGGCTGCCAGGGTGAAGCAGGGGTTTCCATTCAGGGGTGAAGTGAGGGCGGTGTTGCCAGGGTGAAGGAGGGAGGCCTGACCAGGGTGAAGGAGGGTGTGGGCTGCTTCAGGGCAGGCTTAGGGTGTACAGGGTGAAGCAGAATCTATCAGAGGTGAAGTAGGGTGTGCTGCCAGGGTGAAGTGAGAGTCAGGGGCAGGTCTAGTTGTCGGGGTGAGGTGTGTCTGTGTGTGTGTAATAATAATAATAATAAATAATAATAATAATAATAATAATAATACAAATTTGTTTTATTAATAGGTGTGTAGGTGTGTGTGTGTGTGTGTAGAAGGATGGGTGGGGGGGCAAGTTCTCACACATAGATACACACACACACTTACACAGCCAGGTACAGCACACACACTTACACTTACACAGCCTAGGTACAGTAGGACACACTCCTAGGTAGAGTACACACACTTGGGCTAATTCTACACAGCCTCCTAGGTACAGCACACACACCCTACACCACACAGCCCCAGGTACAGGCACACATCTCATTAATCCTTACACATGTGGGCACACACACACTTACAGCTGGCACAGCCCTAGGTACAGCACTTACACTTACACACATACCACACACACACACACTCACACTCACACACAGCCTGTGTACAGTGCACACACACTTACACACCCACACATACCAGCACACACACACACTTACACTTACACAGCCTAGGCACACACACACACACTCACACCTACACAGCCTTGTACAGCACACACACACCCTTGGCCACCCTGGCTGTACACACTGCTGCACACCACACACACCCTCACAGCCCACACACAGCCCTAGGTACTGAAAGGCACACACATCTCACACCCACACACACCACAAGTGGCCACCACACCACACCCCACACCCCACATCAAGTCCCCAGGCACAGCACTCAATACCCTACAGGCTTACACAGCCCTAGGCACAGTACACACACTTACAAGCTTTTGACACAGCCTAGGTACAGTACACTGGCCACTCCTACAGCCCACACACACAGCCCTAGGTACAGTACACACAATTTTACACTTACACAGTCTCTAGGACACAGGGCTCACACCTCTCACAGCCCTAGGTGCACACAGCACACACACTGCACAGGCCTACACTTACACATCCTAGCACACACATCTCACACAGCCCTAGGTACAGCCACACACCCACAGGCCTACACATCTCCCACACATCCTAGGTGGCCAGCACACACACACCCTCACAGCCCAGGCACAGCACACACACCCCATACAGCCCCAGACACAGGCCCTACGCCTGCACAGCCAGACACACAGTTTTAGGTATAGCACACACTTACATCTGGGACACTGCCGTAGACATAATAATTTTGGCACTTTACATTGGAGATAATAATTTATGCAACTCAGATCACATTGCATGACTTTGTTTGGGAGATTGGCCTGCATCTCGAGCAACGTTTTGTGTATTATGTATACATCTGACAGCAGCACTTTTATTCATCACTAAGATGTCTTAATAATAACAAGCCTGTGATCTGCTGGACCACACATCTAATGACCCCCTGATCGGAGACACGATGATCCCACACTGGCTGTGACATTTCGGTAAATGTAATGATTGATTGCGTGTTAAATGAATATCTTGTATTTTAGTAAGCCTTTATAATATTTAGACTGCATATACTTGTGACACTGCTGTGATGCTTCTGGTTTTATTGTACAGGGCGCTCAGGCGACAGCATCTGGTATCTCGACTGGCGAATAAAACAATGAAATTCGAAATTGAAATCAACAATGCTGTTCTGCCACTACACAGCCAGTCGCAATAATTTTGGCCACTGCCGAAGAAACACAATTCTGGCCAATTTAATACTACTACTTTGTCGTGAATCGAGTATGACATCACCAGCTGGTGGTACAAATGAAAAGAGTTAGGGACGTCACCTGATAGGTGAATTTTGAGGACAAAGAATGACAGGGACTGGCAAGGTCGTCCACAGATGCTGGCATGTGGAGGGATCTATCTAGTGTGGGAGGGCAGCGGCAGCTGTCTTTCGGCCCTTGGCGTTTGTTCGTCTCGGTTTGCAGTCGGTTATCTGAAAGTATTGGATAATTTTGTGGTGATCAAACCATGCTGATGTGAGTAATTGCCCTGCGGGTGAGGGGGTCGATTTGGCACTTTTCAGGGTTTGTCTCGGCGACTATCTCTAATAATTTCAGGGGCCACTGGCCAGAGTTACGTGACATTATTCATTTCAGGTGACTGGGTGGAAGCAGCTTCTTGGCAGTCTACTGTCGTCCATGCGGGTAACATGCATAGTCCTGAAATGGTGGCTGAATACCCGGTGCAGCCTGATGCTCCTAAAGCTGGTGTAAAAGAGGATACTGGAATTTGTTCTTGTTCAGCGAACTCTGGAGGATGGGAACGTGGTGACTGGCGCTGGTGAAAGTTTTGCGCCTTGAGGGTGCTCCTGTATGTGTACCTATGTCTCACTGCCATATAACACGGTGGGGAGTGGACTGAATACAGCTCGACAGGTGCAACTTTGTAGATAATTTCAGCCCCTGCCAGCCGGGAAATACATGTGGGTACAGAGTCTGCCAATGGTTTGATGCAATATTTGGATTCGATGCTGGAATCTTTTCGTCGATGTTCGCGGTGGACAGGTGTGGGGATGATACTGGAAAGCAAGTAACATTAGAGGGTAGTACCATTGCTGGATGGATAGTGAGTGTGGAAACTGAAAGGTGGCTGAAAGAATCCTGAGTTCACAATATTTACCTGCTGCTGCTATACGCATTCGCATAGGTGTCTGTCGCCTTCAGTGAATGACATATTGAATACCAAAGTTCAGTAATGGAAGTTGCCGACACCTTTGTTCCTGCCTGGAGTCGTCTTTGTCATGGGTTGTGTTGGCCTACCTGCACAACCCACCAAATGTTTGTTTTATGCAGATAAGGCACTGGCCAAATACATAACTGGGATATATTTAATAGGGTGGTATTAGCTAGTGGACAGGGGAGGCAAGACAGTGTTGTACTGTCTACTCATGCTCAAAACTATTATTTTAGTCAGTGGGTTTTGTATCTTTAAATATCTCTGCCTGCGACTTGAACTCACCAGTGCTGAGTCTGTGTGTGTGCAAATTCTCGATTGTTGTGCTGTTTCCAGCGTTAACGCATCTGTAAATGAAGTGATTGAAGATAATGGGTTTTAATAGATCTAAGGTTCTAAACATCAATTTCAGGCTGTGGGACAAATCTTGTTATAAATTTACGTACTGTGGTGAATGTGAGTGGACTGAATTTTACCATGAAAATTATAAGTCTGGTGTATGAATTGTACAAATAAACGGGTGCAAATATTCGCCTGCATCTGTGATTCTATTATTACATAATAAAGGATGACTGGATTGTTATGGACAAAGTAACCAATAATCTAGATGGATAAAGGGGAAGCAATAATGCAATCCAGCCAATGTTAA
>NW_024714921.1:0-23113 GCF_018991925.1 Homarus americanus
CTGAGGCGCCAAAAATGTCAGGTTGTCATTTACTATTAACTACCAGGAGATGATGTGTCACAATTGTCCTTGTCTTCTGATGTAAGTTTTCTTCTCTCTCTTATGAAGTTTAAGGTTTTGATCTTAAATTTTGTGTATTTTTTGTACTGTTTCGTAAGGTTTTGTGTTAATTTGTTTTATTTTTTCTCTCTATTTTCCAGTTTTTGTCAGCAGGATAGATGATATGTTTATCTTCCTCTGTTTCATCTTACTCTATGGGAAGAATAATTTTGGCCTGATTTCAAGTCTGTCTGTCTGTGTACCTTAAATTCCTTGGCGTGGAGTTTTAGTGTCTCTGTTATGCGTTCACTCCTGCTTCTTATAGTTTTAGTAACTTTTATAATTTGAGTTTTTTAGCATTCATAGTTTAGTCTTTAATGTTGTTTATATACAATTGGTAGCAGCTACATATTTTTTTCTAATCTATTTTGTGACTCAAATTAAAATTTTTATTATCATTATTATTTGATTTTAATATATTCAATATTTTTTAACGTAATACGCCATATTTCTTCTCAGTATTCTTGATAGCATCCTAGTCTTGTGGTCTATCTATCTATCTATCTATCTATCTATCTATGTATCTATTTATCTATCTATCTCTATCTATCTATCTATCTATCTATCTATCTATCTATCTATCTGTCTGTCTGTCTGTCTGTCTGTCTGTCTGCATCCTTAGATTTAATTTCAATATCATAAATGTTACATGGTAATAGATAACCTTGCATGACAATAAACGTGACTTTATATATGTTAAAAGCGGGATAGACTGAGGTACCTGGGCAAATAATGTGTTTATAATGGTAGTATCTCGTGCACCACCCTCCTCCTAGTAGAATAGTCTCCAATATATCAAGTTCATTACGAGGGACTCACTGAATGGATGAAAAATAACTTAAATAACCAATAAAATTACGTTTTTCATCATCATCATCGTGACGTGAGGGAAATAAAAATTTAAATTATTCCCAAATAATTATTCTAGGAAAAATCATAGGTCTTTATTTTTTAGGAGTGATTATTAGGTAATTTTAGCCTCAGAGAATATAAGTAAAATGTCAGAAAGTTTTGTCATTGTTGTATAGTCTCTAACGTTAACCAAGGAAATGATGTAGCCGATGGAGTGCCCTTAAATTCAGGCTTGTCTGCTGTAAAATGAAGAAAATTGAATGGTTTACTTTACAGGGTATTCTTTTGTATTTATTTTTTTTTATTTTTATTTTTTTATTATTATTATTATTTTTTTTTTAGTGATGGCAGAATTGTAGCTGATAAATTTTGGGAAAACAATGTAGGAAGAGAGGAGTAAGGGGAGAGGAGGTGAAAATACTAAATATATGCTGAATAACTTGACATCCTCCATCATTATATAAAAACGACCCAAAATCCTGGACACACATCTCTTATAATGCTTTAGTGTGCATTTTGTCAGGGGGGTTATGTTAGGTTAGATTAAGTTAGGTTAGATTTGATGAGGTTAGGTTAAGTTAGTTTAGTTTTTTGTCTGCAGGGATTATAACAACAGACTTCAACATAGGAACTGTATATCATGACTGTACTGTAGCGAAGACATAACAACACCGGGAAGAAAATGTAAAAACTGTGTTATGTAGGATTACATTACACTGATATGAAACTAAGGAAGGTATGGATCACTTAAGAGCTTTAGAGATGAAGGAAGGAAGGAGAAGATTAATTACGTGGACAGGATGATAAACGAAGCTCTCCTGACGAGGGTTGCAGAGAGAGACAGAACCTATTAAGTGTGATAACAGGAGAAATACTAACTGGATTGGTCGTGTGTTGACAGACGAGGGGCATTTATGGAATGTCAGGGAGAGAAGCGATCGAAGATTGGGTTATCGAATTAACTGGAGAATTAATGGATATACGTAGCGTGGAATAAAGAGATAAAGGACAAGGAAAAGTTGGAAGATTGGATACCGATGAGAAGATGACTGAAAAAATAAAACCTGGGACGAACACCTTGTCGAAAATCAAGTTTTATCTAAGTATTTCAATGGATTTAGAAGCGTGACAAAACTACATTGGTGCCTTTAAGAATTCGGAATTATATTGTACAATTCAAAATTCAGGTTTATTTATTTAACTATATTGTACAGTTCCAAATTCAGGTTTATTTATTCATTTATTATTTGTTACAGTCGATCAGTGAAGAAGATGGCCGGCCTTACTGCGCATTTTATGTTGTCTCGTATATTTTGTTTTAACTTATTTCATCTCATGTGAAGTTAATCCTAAAGAGTTCGTTCATCGAGATATATTTTCAATGTTATGTTATTGAATTGATTGTATACAATTTACTATGAACTTATGAAAAACTTTATGTACCCGGTTGAGGTATGAGAAAGAGTTATATCTGTACTCGGGTAACACATGTGCACCGCCATTGCTCAGGTAACACATGTGCACCGTTATGATCATGCATACACACACCTGATCATCTAAAATCGCAACCAGGAAATTTTAACAGACAATTGCATACATTTCTACAACAGATACAGTAATGCCAACAGACAGGTACGCACAGAAGGAACTTGAAGTACAGCGTAATATTACAGAACCAATTACAAAAAATATGTTAGGTAAATTTTGTTCCACATGACAAGGAAAATAGCGAGACTTTAATCCCTTGTTGACGACCATCTTTCCTCGAGGCTGCCTGCTGTCCCCGACCACACAGGGAGAGACAGACCGATAGATAAATATAAAGCCACACTGACAGACCGTAGACAGAATGCAGATAGACAGACTGACAGAAAACGGAAAAAAAACTGACACACACAAACTAGGGAGGGAAGGGGAGGGGATGGAAAGAGAGAGGAGAGGGGGGGGAGGGAGAGAGGGGAGGAGAGAAGAGAAAGGAGAAGAAAAGGAAGAAGGGGGGACTCAGTTCGACATTGGCCGTGAACCATCTGTTGTGTCCGTTGGTCCGTTGTCTACCGTTACTGGCTTCTCCCCTCCCCCCCCCCATCATCCTAACCCCACCACCTCCTCCCTCTCTCCATTGTTCCTTCTCCTGTTGCTCACCCCTCCCTCTCAACCCCTCCCTCTCAACCCCTCCCTCTCAACCCCTCCCTCACAATCCCTTCCTCACAACCCCTTCCTCACAACCCCTTCCTCACAACCCCTTCCTCATCTCTCCCTCACCCCTCCCTCTTAACCCCTTCCTCATAACCCCTTCCTCACCCCTCCCTCACAACCCCTCCCTCTTAACCCCTTCCTCACAACCCCTTCCTCACCCTCACAACCCTTCTCACCCTCATAACCCTCTCACAACCCCTTCCATCCTCTCACAACCCTGTTCCCTCACACAACCCCTTCTCACCTCCTCACAACCCTCACCCTCCTCACAACCCTCAGAACCCTCCCTCAAAACTCCTTCACCCTCCCCTACAACCTCACCTCACAACCCTCACCCCCATAACCCTCACCCTCACAACCCTTCTCACCCTTCTCACCCTCCTCACAACCCCTTCTCACCTCCTCCGCAACCCCTTCTCACCTCGCAACCTTCTCACAACCCCTTCTCACCTCACAACCCTTTCTCACCTCACAACCTCCTCACCCTCATAACCTCCTTCTCACCCTCCCCACATCCTCTCTCACCTCTTTATAACCTCCCTTCACTCCTCACATCCCTCACCTCACACCTTCCTCACCTCACAACCTCTTCTACCCTCATAACCCTCAACCCTCATAACTCCTCTCACCCTCACATCCTCTCACCTCCCTGAGTAACCTTCCTCACCCTCACATCCTCTTCCTCACCTCATAATTCTCACCTCACATCCTCTCAATTTCATAACTTTCACTTCACTATAACCTCCTCTCACCTCATAACCTTCACCTCATAACCTCTCACCCTCATAACCTCTTCTCACCTCACATCCTCACCCTCATACCTCACCACATCCTTTCTCACAACCTTCACTCACACCCTCACCTCGAGAATCTCACCACATCCCTCACTCATAACCTCACCACATCCTTCACCTCACAACCCCTTCCTCACCCATCCCTCACCCTCTCACTCCTTGTGGCAGCAACTGAGGCGTGACTGTACACTGTGTTGATAATTAAGAAAAATTAACTTCACGAAGCCCTCAGAGGCTTGTGGGCTGTAACCATTAACACCTGCTGTACTATTTACCTGTTTAATTGACTTAGTTTTGTTATAGACGAAGACTAATATCTTTTATGTGAACTAAATAACAACACAATATATAATAACCAATACAAGACAATACCAGTACGTGATGTATTTTTAGTGAACTATTTTCGTAAATGATCCTGACTAAATTTTTTTATCCAAAGTTTTCTTGAAGAGAATCTTATTGATATTCCTTTCACTTATTTATGATATTAATATTTAAGTAAAAATCTACATATCTGATGCTTTGTTTTACTATATTTTACGAAGTGTTAGTAAAATATTTAACACCTCTGCTTTTGTTTATCATATTTAATGCATGAATCATATTACCATCTTATCTTTTATTTCAACCTTTGTAATCAATCTTTAAATAACTTGATATCTGTACATTACCTAACCTTTGTTATCACCTGAGTCACTAATTAGAGATGTGTGTGTTGACAGATATGGGCGAGTGTGGGTGTGTGGAGGGCGGCGGGGTGGTGACGATGGGCCCGGGGGAAGGGTGCCAGTGCCTGTGCCCGCCCACCAAGCCCACTTTCAGGGATAACTCCGCTACCTGAATCTCCACCCAAGACGGTAAGTGTTCTATTGTACGTCTTGCTTAACAAACACACACACACCCACACACACACACACACACACACACACACACACATAGTAATACCTTTAAACTTCTACCCCTACTTCAGGAGAATAGATACCATGTACCCGTTTACAGCCGGACCAACACGTTGAGTCTCCCACCATCGTCAGGTACAGATGGTTAATGTGACCTGAAGGTGGCAACAACAGCAGGAGCAGGAGGAGGAGGAGGAGCAGGAGGAGGAGGAGAAGCAGGAGGAGGAGGAGAAGCAGGAGGAGGAGGAGGAGGAGGGAGAGGGGATGAGCAGCAGCAGGAGGGGAGGAGCAGAGGGAGGGAGGAGGGAGCAGGAGGAGGAGCAGGGAGGGGAGGGAGGGAGCAGGAGGGAGGAGGGAGGAGGAGGAGGAGGAGGAAGAGCAGCAGGAGGGGAGGGAGGAGGAGGGAGGGAGGAGCAGCAGCAGCAGGAGGAGGAGAGGGGGCAGGAGGGAGGAGAGGGAGGGGGAGGGAGGGAGTAGGAGAGGGGAGGGAGGGAGGGGAGGGGAGGAGCAGGAGGGGAGGGAGTAGGGAGAGAGCAGGGAGGAGGAGGAGGGAGCAGAGAGGGGAGAGGAGGAGCAGGTAGGGAGGAGGGAGCAGGGAGTAGGGAGGAGGAGGAGAGCAGGGGAGGAGGAGGAGGAGCAGAGGTGGGAGGGAGAGGAGGACAGCAGCAGGGGGGGGAGTAGGTGGAGGAGGATGAGCAGGAGGGAGGGGAGGAGGAGAGAGGAGGGAGCAGGGTGGGAGGAGGAGGAGGGAGCAGGAGAGGAGCAGGGGAGGAGGAGGAGGGAGGAGTAGCAGCAGCAAGTGCAGTAAAGAGGAGGAGGGAGGAGCAGGAAGAGGAGCAGGAGCAGCAGGAGCAGGAGGAGGAGGGAGGAGGAGGAGGAGGAGAGATGAGCAGCGGCAGGAGGAGGAGGAGGAGGAGGAGCAGGAGGAGCGGGAGGAGGAGGAGATGTCGAGTATCACCCACAACATACCTGAGGTCTCTCTCTCTCTCTCTCACGACATTTCTTCTTCCCGATTTGTTCCCATACATGTCTCTTCTCTCTCCCTATTCCTCACCTTTTATCTTCTCTTCTCCATCTCCCACTGGCAATCAATCAAGGTTCACGTGACTCATGCCGAAGTAGACCTGGGCGTTATCTTCCCAGCTTTCATTATCCTCAAACAGCTTTCCGGCACCGAGGGAGATTAATTACCGCCGCTGGTTAATTAGGCGAGGTCTGAACGGCATGCTAATGAGACCGCGGTTCAATAAAAGACGTAATTATAGGTTTCAAACGCACACAGATACAGGCTAGAGGGAGGTGATTATTTGCCCCTATAATCTTGACTCTACCTACTGTATAATCTTTACTCCATCTTATCACGCACGAGAGTTTAGTTTTTAATTATCCACTAAATTTTTGTTTTGTTATTATTCATATCTGTATTTTTCGATTATTAAATTAGGTGTTAAATAGATAACATTGTTTTTACCGGTGTCAGAGGCAAAGGTGTTATCAGGAGTATATGTATAGGGTAATTAAGGAGAGAGAGAGACAGAGAGAGAGAGAGAGAGAGAGAGAGAGAGAGAGAGAGGGAGAGAGAGAGAGAGAGAGAGAGAGAGAGAGAGAGAGAGAGAGAGAGAGAGGAATTAAAAGTTCGACCTGTAGTGGTGGTGGTGGTGGTGGAAGGCGTAGTAGACGGATGATCTTACCTGTGCCTGAGAGCGGTAGCCTCCCACCTTCTTCACCCACCTCATCCATCACCTCCGGCACTGATCCACGACCCTTAAGGGAGGCTAGGAGACCAAGCATCCACCTCTGAGATATATGAAGGAGGAGTGAGGGGGGTTGAGGGGTGAGACTGATGAACTGAGAGGTGAGGAGGGAGGTGAGGGGTGATGATATAGGGCACAAAAGGACAGTAGAGTTAAGGAAAAGTGGTTAATACTCTCAAAGACACGATCACAGAGACGACACACAGTGAACCTTGGAAACAACGAGAGTACAGTATAGTTATTCAGGTTTCGATATTTACGTTTCCTTTTAACTCTCTCTGAGCCATCACCCGCGGGCCGAATATGACGTGTTAGACTGTAGTGATGATACAAGAGGTTCACTTCAGTTACAGTACAAAGGAGGTCAAAATAGGATGGTAATTACAGGAAAACTCTTCACAAAAACCTGTAGTGTCTAAGCCCAGACCACCACGACGATCACGTGCAGAAAATCTTGTTACTGATATACTGTATAATCTGCCCTTACGGTGCCTCCTGACGTGTTACCTAAGTGTTGTTACGTCAATATCGTCTCGATGTTAACACCTGATCTCTCACCTAAACACACACCGTAAGTTATACACCCAGCTCTACCGCCTCCAGGAGTGATTACACAATAAGACTGTCCATTATATCCTCAGCTGCCTCTCTCTATCTGGGCGCCGCCTGTCAGCCCGCCACGCCGTCCTCCCTCCTGTCTCGAAGAACCAGCTAAATAAATTCCTCAAAACCGGTCGTCTTGTCCAGCAGGTTGGGTGAGGTGGGTGGCCAGAACAGCCAAGTCTTACAAAATAACGGAGTAATAGTACCACCTCAGTTTATTTACAGTAGCTCGTAGCGTGAAGGAGCTGGGGTGAAGCTCTTTATTTCGAATTCAAATAGTAAGCAAGAATCCTTATGTGTTGTAAAGTACCAGCCTCTAAATAAAAGCTATTTGATGTGTTGATAAACTATGACTCAGCAACACGCTCTTGTCTTCATCAGTTGATACTTTTTGATCTTCATAAAAGACTTTGATTTATTAATACGAAAAGCAAATCCTGTACAGCTGCTGGTTGCGACAAAATATGTGTACACGACTGAAAAGGCAAGAGTGAGAATCGAAGATACAGGAAGTCACATAGACTGTCAGACGGACGAACTGTGAATAATGTAACACAACACACAGCTAACGAGGAAACATTTAACACAAGATTAAAGACGAAGTTACGATAAAATTTAAAGACGAAGTTACGATAAAATTGTCCCTAGTGGCTGTGACGCGAACTAAGAGGTACTTGCCAGACCTCCAACAGAGAAACAATTGGATAAACGGAACGATCCAGTCTGTTAATACCGCGTCAGTGTGAGTAATAGCTGCAGGGAGGTGACGGGCAAACAGTCCCCTGGTGATCTTACGGCGTGTGTGCCTGTGGGAGGAGGTGGCGGGGGGACGGGAGAACAAAGAGAAGATAAAGTTGGAGGAACAACCAATGGATTCAAGACTTACCCTCACCTGACCCACTACTGACGAGAAAAAAAAATGAAAACATTGAAACAGATGAACAGTAAAGACGGAGTAAACACTTGAAGAAAAAAAGAGGGATGTGAATAAACATTAAGGTAAGTACACAGCTGTTGCCTCGTACTCTACCTGGACTCTGAATGAATGAGACGACCCAGGAGGCGTGACCGTGACCTCATACGTGTTGCTCGGTCCTCACGCAACACAGTTAAAGTAAAGAGTAATGACAAAGGCTCCAGTCCGGTGTGGCAAGGCTGTCGTATAGTCATTGAAGGTGTGGGTGTGTCCTGCTGGGTGAGGCGCTACAAAGTCCCTAAATGCGAAAGCGAAATGCAACGTCATTTTTACATTGTGTGTTGTGTGTGTGTGGTGACCTACACGGTGCTGACTCCACTACACCTGTCTCTAGTGTACTGTTATCATTTTATATTTATTTTATTTATTATCGAAGTAATTTCCTAAACTAAGTCTTCTTAGTGTGGGCCAGGTAGGTGTGTGGCGTGCCAGGTACTGGACAGTGACACACACACACACACACGTGGCCATAATAAACTCACACCTTGTTCACTCATCTTCACTACACGAGTCTATAATCACACCAGTGCCTAAAACATCTCATCATTCGTCAGTGTCAACCAACAACAAGGCGACAACTGTGTATTCTCGAGGATGATGAAGACACGGCTCCACAACTAACCTATCCTAACACTACCCTGAAATATGGACGTAGGCAGCAGTAGGAGGAAGATGGTTAGGAGTTGATAATTTGTAGTTTAGTTTACGGGCAACTTGGCAGACCTGCTATTACTACTACTACTACTACTACTACTACTACTACTACTACTACTTCTTCTTCTTCTTCTTCTTCTTCTTAGCTGTCACTCGGAATTGAGTATGACGATCATCCAGCTATGAGACAATGATATGAGTTATGAAAGATGTCACCTTCGTTGATGAGCTCTGAGGTGACTAGAGAGGCCGATACTGGACCGGCAGGATCGTTTACAGATGTTGCACATGTGGAGGGCTACATCTAGTGTGGGACAGGCGGCGGCAACGTCTTTCCGGCGTTGGCGCTTGTCTGCCTCTGTATGCAGTCGGGATAACTCAGAAGTATTGACACATTCTCGTGTGGTGCTCCTCCAAGCGTTACGGTGTGGAATAAAGACGGGAATACACTATTATCACTTCACGTGAGCTCATGCGAGCTCACGAGTCCTCAAAACCGTGAAATCGGCAAAGAATTCACAATTGTGTCTCGTCACCTCACGTGATTTTACAAAGTTAAGAAAAAAAAATATTCACCAGCTTAGTGATGAACACTAGAATAATAGCTAAGAGTATATTTAATATACTGTAAACGTGCTTAATAAAACAAATGAAATGTTATGTTAGTCACTTAAAGTTTATAATAAAATTTATTAAATTTTTCAGTGTCAATGTAATACCATTATTAAAAACAAAACAAAAATAATTCTGTCCCAAATTTGAAATAAATCGAACCAAATACCAATGTTAGTAGAGTAGCCTATTACTTTTAGTTTTTGTCTCCGTTTTCTTTAAATTACAAAAACATTGTTCATCACAGAAGAGTATAACGGCAAGAACAAAAATTCTTCAACAGCTTTGTCTCATATGAACACCATAATAATAATAATGTATTTAATAATACTGTAAATGTGCTTATTATTACAGAATTCATTGTTTTGTTAGTCACTTAGCTTATAATGCCATCCATTATTTTTTTTCAATATTAATATAATATCATTATTAACAAAAAAAAATTAATCTGTTCACAATTTGAAATAGATGACACCAGTCAAATACCTATGGTTTCTGTAATTATGGGACTTCGTATTATACAGGTACAGAACTTCGTGTGTTCGAACATTTGCTATGAGTAGTTCTTCCATGTCTAGAGAAGCACTGTAAATAGAACCTTACGCTATCACGCGCCTCACAACTGTGTGATGGAACAAAATAATGTGAGAGGTAAGCTGACAGGGAGCTCGCATGATATCACATGACTCGCAGCCGTGACAGCAGTGTCTCCAAGCAATACAATAAAACACTTTATTGGCCTGCACACTTCTTATGGTCACGTGAGCTTATGTGAGCTCACGTGGCGTGATAGCAATGTGTTCCCGCCTTAATTGTCTCCCAGGTGAGGAGGTCAACTTGGCCGTTTTTCAGGTTTGTTTTCAGACTATCCTTATACCTTTTCAGTTGCCCACCAGCGTTAAGTTTACTCTTCGTTAGGTGACTGTAAAGTAGCTTCTTTGGCAGTTCACTGTCGTCCAAGCGGGTAACATGGCCAGTCCAATGTAGTTGTTCATGGGTAATGGTAACCTTGATGCTCGTACAGTTGGTGTCAGCGAGAATACTGGCATTTGTTCTCTTGTCTTCCCAGTGAACTCGGAGGATGAAACGTAGATTACGTAGATGAAAGTTTTCAAATTCCTTGGGGTGCCTCCTGTATGTGACCCATGTCTCACTGCCATATAGCAGGGTGGGGAGGACCACTGCTCGATATACGTGCAACTTTGTAGATAATTTCAGCTCCCTACAGATGAAGACACGGGTACGGAGTCTGCCAAAGGCTTGAGATGCATATCTGATCCGATGTTGAATCTCTTTATCGTTGTCCGCGGTGGACAGGTGGGAGCCGAGATACTTAAAGAGAGTAACTGTCAGGACGAGTAGCAACTTTGAGTCTTCGTTGGTTTGGTGGTGGTTCATTTGGGTTTATATAGTGTTTCGGGTTAGGTTGGTGTTGGTCGCTGAGTTGAGTTGATAGGTGAGTGAGTGTTGCTGGCACGAGTCACACAGAAGCTGCGGTTGAGGCAGCATTGGTCGCCCTTGATAATCGTGTATGGAGGGAGAGTGTTCCCGCTGTATTTTGTCTGGCAACGTTACTAAAGAGGCATGTCTCTAGTATGGTATTTAAGTTGTGGACATAGTGTTTTATCGAATCAAGAGGGTATGATGGTTGCTGCTGAGTATTAAGTAGAGTTAACTGTGTTTTACAGTTACCGGGTGTGCTTGTAGCAGAGGTGGCTGTCCTGGAGACCGGCGTTGTGGCCTGGCTGGGAGCTGTGTCTTGTCGTGTTGTGCCGACGGTATACACCCAGTGTCATTCCAACAAATGTTAATCAACTCGGCAGTTACTAATGACGTTTAAGAGTGAGAAGAGCGAATACAACACGTCAGTCTGTGAACTAAGATTCCTACGTGTGCAAATAGAACAGCTCCAACTAACGAACGAACCAAGCGGTAGATCAGGTCTCCTTTTCGGGTAATGATTACTTGTTTGTGTAGTCATCAAAAAAAGCTTCTGCACCCCTTGGTCTGATGGCCTCTGCAACGATCACTGACTGAGGCCATGTTAATTTGGTATGGTTGGTATATCACGTATAGTTAATACAGAGAAATTAACAGGAATCACCCGCGTATTCACCGACACACTGTGAAATTCCCGCTCCCACACTCCAAATATGTCCCCTCCAATAACACTTTTGGTCAGGGAGGACACTCCTTCACACCCTACGCCGCGCTGGCCGGCTGCTACTACTACTACTACAACTTCTACTACTTTGCTGTCACTCAGAATCGAGTATGCTGATCATCCAGCTGTGATGCGGTAAAGTGATATGCGTTATTAAGGATATCACCTTCGTTGGTGAGCTTTGAGTGTGACTCGAAAGGCCGATACGGGATCGGCAGGGCCGTCCACAGCTGTTGCAGGTGTGGAGGGCTACATCCAGTGCGGGAGGGGTGGTGGCTGTGTCTTATCGGTGATGGCGCTTATCAGCCTCGGTGGGCACTTAGGCTAACTCAAAAGTATTGACACCATCTCGTGTGGTGTTCCTCCAAGCGTTATGGTGTGAAGTGATCGTCTCCCAGGTGAGGGGGTCGATTTGGCATTTTTTCAGGATTGTCTTAAGACTGTCCTTATACCTTTTCCCTTGTCCGCCAGTGTTACGTTTACCATTCGCTAGGTGACTGTAAAGTAGCTGCTTTAACAATCTACTGTCGTCCATGCAGGCAACATGGCCAGGCCAATGTAGTTGTTCATGGATAATGGCATCCTCGATGCCCCTACAGTTGGTGTCAGCGAGAATACTGGCATTTGTTCTCTTGTCTCTTCGAAGGACCTCTGCCCGATACACGTGTAGCTTTGTAGATAATTTCAGCTCCCTACAGCTTAA
Organism: Homarus americanus; assembly: GCF_018991925.1. Taxonomy (NCBI): domain Eukaryota; kingdom Metazoa; phylum Arthropoda; class Malacostraca; order Decapoda; family Nephropidae; genus Homarus; species Homarus americanus. Next base: position 12,307 of record NW_024714921.1, read on the forward strand.
GATATGGGTACGGAGTATGGCAAAGGCTTTAGATGCACTTCTACTCAGATGTTGAATATTTTTATCGACATTCGCAGTGGTGGACAGGTGGGAGCCGAGATACTGAAAGTGGGTAACATTAGAGAGAGTAATACCATTAAACTGGATGGATGGTGGCGGTCTGGCAGAACCAGGGACAGGCTGAAAGAGAATCTGAGTCTTATGTGCACTTTCCTCAAGGCTGAAGTGTGCATACACATCTGCATAGGTATTCAGGATCTCCTATAGGTCGCGTTCAGTGTGAGCGACGAGTGTGAGGTCGTCTACATACTGAAGTTCAGTGATGGAAGCGGCCGACACCTTTGTTCCTGCTTGGAATCGTTTTATGTTGAAAAGTCCCTTCATCCAGTTCTGGATGTCCACTCCACCGGCTAAATTAGTGGGTGCCAGTACACACCCTTGTTTTACCCCCGTTTGGATGGAGAATAACTCAGAATGAGTGCCAAAGGGTAGGACACTGCCGTTCGTGCCATCGTGGAGTTGCCTCACAATTGCAATGAATTTTGGTGGGCAGCCAAAACGACTGAGGATCCGCCAGAGAGCTTCCCTATTGACCGAGTCCAAGGACTTAGTAAGGTCAATGAAGGCCATGTACAAGTCATGGCGTTTTTCTCTGCACTTTTCCTGTAACTGGCGGCAGTAAAGATCATGTCAGTGGTGCCACGTGATGGTCTAAAGCCACATTGACGCGCACGCGCGCACACACACACACACACACACACACACACACACACACAATTTTCAGCCATCGGCTGCAGCTCTATTAATAAACCGTTTATTATTATTATTATTATTATTTTACACACTACATCTGGCACCCACTTCTGCTGCGGCAGCTGCCCAGGTCAATGTTGGCCCATCCCACAAATCCCTCTTCCCAACCCATCCTCACCACCGCGATATCAACATAATCCCGTCAAAAGTTACAATTTCGTTTCGGAAAGAAATGAGATCAGTGTTGAACAGTGATGAACAATGTTTAAGCAGTGAATTCAGCACGAGACAGCAAGAGCCGTGACCCACCAGTGAGGACCACACCCCTGGGAACCGACCACCATCTTCTGACTAGGCGGTGTTAATCAGTCCACTCTGGGAACAACCCTGTCTCCATGACCACGTGATGTCCTTCATGTCAACACCTACGGACGAGTTACTGCACCACGTGGCCTACGTGACCTCACACAGTATGGCAAGAGACCAGCCCTGGCCATCAACTGTAAACTATAATAATTTGTAAGTTCAATTCATGTTCCTTCTCCTTTCAGTAAATAAAGCTTTTGTTAAACAACCCACCCACCCCATGTCCTTGTATGTAATAAGTCATTTTTGTCTAATTTTTTTTCAGCCTTCGGGCTGCAGAAGCTTTTCAATAAACCGTTAATTATTATTATTATTATTATTACACACACACACACACACACACACACACACACACACACTTCAATCTTCCACCTCTTCCACTACATCACAATCGTGGCGACTCCACGTACCACTTGCTAGATCAATGCTGCCACGTACACTAAAGAGGACGAGACTGAAGAGACTCTTTGACCTCACCTGGATAAATGATCCCCAACGGTCGGGGTTTTTAGGTGGACATCTGCCGTACGCGAGAGACTTTCAGGTACGACAGCTTAATCTCAGCTTGGGTCTGGTCTATAAAGCTTTTGTATCGTAACTTAAGATCTTTTTTTTTTCGCCTGTACGCTGGAGGGGAAACTATCGACATTATTGTAAATACCGCCATCGTTTGTATTATTCCTCTGGTTCGACGGTAAAGTATCGTAAGTCTAGGCTACTCGATGGGGTATTAGAGTATTGGTGGGGTATTTGATCATGTTTGTGTTTTTTTATGCAGTTTTTAACGGTGGAGGGATTTAGAGTCCCAGGAAGCAGCGATAATAGATATTTTTAGAAATGAGGAAATCTATTCTAAAATCAAATTGACGTCTGATGATATTTGAAGTGAGAGTTATCATAGGACGAGTGTTTTAATTTGAGATCTGGAGAATTGATAACCGCTTTGCTGGGTGTGTCAGGGGGCGCCGCAGCAGAGAGAGAGAGAGAGAGAGAGAGAGAGAGAGAGAGAGAGAGAGAGAGAGAGATCGTGTTTATTGTATAGGAGGTGACACGTTAATGGTACTCCTGTGGTGATTAATATGGAGCCTCGAACCTATATTGGTAATTATTTGAAGGTGCACAGGGACTTAGTGATCATCCATCCATCCATCCATCCATCCATCTATCCATCCATCCAGCCATCCATCTATCCATCCATCCATCCATCCATCTATCCATCCATCCAGCCATCCATCTATCCATCCATCCATCCATCCAGCCATCCATCCATCCATCCATCCATCCATCCATCCATCTATCCATCCATCCATCCATCCAGCCATCCATCTATCCATCCAGCCATCCATCCATCCATTCATCCATCCAGCCATCCATCTATCCATCCATCCAGCCATCCATCTATCCATCCATCCATCCATCCATCTATCCATCCATCCATCCAGCCAGCCAGCCATCTATCCATCCATCCAGCCATCCATCCATCCATCCATCCATCCATCCATCCATCCATCCATCCATCCACTGACAGACGGCCCCGCTAATCTCCCAAAGTCCAAAGAATTTTCCACCCACAGTCACTCCTGTAAACACACACACTTTTATGAGGACCTCCCTATATCACCCTCATTATCCCAGGTCATATTGCCTCGAGTATGAGTCCAAACTGCTCATATGAAGCTTAACCTAACGTAACATAACCTACTTTAACTTAACCTAACCTTACCTTACCTTACCTTAGCTTAGCTTAGCTTAGCTTAGCTTAGCTTAGCTTAGCTTAGCTTAGCTTAGCTTAGCTTACCTAACCTTACCTTACCTTACTAACCCAACCCAACCCAACGTGTAGCTTCTGGATACATCACAAAAAGTTCTACCGCTACTTCAGAATTTTATGCCATTACTCTACAGAAAGTATTATTATGGTCTCTTGGACTTTGGTGTGTCAAGATGAGAAACTTGTTAACCTCTACTGAGAATCTTAGTATTTTTGTCATTGTGTTTCTCAAATTGCTCACTGTGCAATTTTTTTAATCCTTTTACGTATTTATATATTTTATAACCCTTTGATGACGATGATTTAACCCTTTGTTGACGATGATTTAATCCTTTGACGATGATGATTGAACCCTTTGATGACGGTGATTTAACCCTTTGATGACGATGATTTAACCCTTTGATGACGATGATTCAACCCTTTGATGACGATGATCTAACTCTTTGACGACGATGATTTAACCCTCTGACGACGATGATTTAACCCTCTGATGACGATACTTTAACCCTTTGATGACGATACTCTACCCCTCTGATGACGATACTTTAACCCTGAGATACGATTCTTTAACCCTTTGATGACGATGACTTAACCCTTTGACGACGATGATTTAACCATTTGATGACGATGATTTAACCCTTTGACGACGATGATCTAACCCTTTGATGACGATACTTTAACCCTTTGATGACGATAATTTAACCCTTTGATGACGATACTTTAACCCTTTGATGACGATGATTTAACCCTTTGATGACGATACTTTAACCCTTTGATGACGATGATTTAACCCTTTGATGACGATACCTTAACCCTGTGATGACGATACTTTAACTCTTTGACGACGATGTTTTAACCCTTTGATGACGATGATCTAACTCTTTGACGACGATGATTTAACCCTTTGATGACGATGATTTAACCCTTTGATGACGATGATTTAACCCTTTGATGACGATACCTTAACCCTGTGATGACGATACTTTAACTCTTTGACGACGATGATCTAACTCTTTGACGACGATGATTTAACCCTCTGACGACGATGATTTAACCCTTTGATGACGATGATTTAACCCTTTGATGACGATGATTTAACCCTTTGATGACGATGATTCAACCCTTTGATGACGATGATCTAACTCTTTGACGACGATGATTTAACCCTCTGACGACGATGATTTAACCCTTTGATGACGATACTTTAACCCTTTGATGACGATACTCTACCCCTCTGATGACGATACTTTAACCCTGAGATACGATACTTTAACCCTTTGATGACGATGACTTAACCCTTTGACGACGATGATTTAACCATTTGATGACGATGATTTAACCCTTTGCTGACGATACCTTAACCCTGTGATGACGATACTTTAACTCTTTGACGACGATGTTTTAACCCTTTGATGACGATGATCTAACCCTTTGACGACGATGATTTAACCCTCTGACGACGATGATTTAACCCTTTGATGACGATGATTTAACCCTTTGACGACGATGATTTAACCCTTTGATGACGATACTTTAACCCTTTGATGACGATAATTTAACCCTTTGATGACGATACTTTAACCCTTTGATGACGATACTTTACCCCTTTGATGACGATACTTTAACCCTTTGATGACGATACTTTACCCCTTTGATGACGATACTTTAAACCTTTGATAACGATGATTTAACTCCTCAGGACTCAAAGGGAGGAACACCACACGAGATGGTGTCAATACTTTTGAGTTAGCCTAAGTGCCCACCGAGGCTGATAAGCGCCATCACCGATAAGACACAGCCACCACCCCTCCCGCACTGGATGTAGCCCTCCACACCTGCAACAGCTGTGGACGGCCCTGCCGATCCCGTATCGGCCTTTCGAGTCACACTCAAAGCTCACCAACGAAGGTGATATCCTTAATAACGCATATCACTTTACCGCATCACAGCTGGATGATCAGCATACTCGATTCTGAGTGACAGCAAAGTAGTAGAAGTAGTAGTAGTAGTAGTAGCAGCCGGCCAGCGCGGCGTAGGGTGTGAAGGAGTGTCCTCCCTGACCAAAAGTGTTATTGGAGGGGACATATTTGGAGTGTGGGAGCGGGAATTTCACAGTGTGTCGGTGAATACGCGGGTGATTCCTGTTAATTTCTCTGTATTAACTATACGTGATATAAAAAATACATCATACTGGTTATACAATGCATCACACAACCAGATATACCAACCATACCAAATTAACATGGCCTCAGTCAGTGATCGTTGCAGAGGCCATCAGACCAAGGGGTGCAGAAGCTTTTTTTGATGACTACACAAACAAGTAATCATTACCCGAAAAGGAGACCTGATCTACCGCTTGGTTCGTTCGTTAGTTGGAGCTGTTCTATTTGCACACGTAGGAATCTTAGTTCACAGACTGACGTGTTGTATTCGCTCTTCTCACTCTTAAACGTCATTAGTAACTGCCGAGTTGATTAACATTTGTTGGAATGACACTGGGTGTATACCGTCGGCACAACACGACAAGACACAGCTCCCAGCCAGGCCACAACGCCGGTCTCCAGGACAGCCACCTCTGCTACAAGCACACCCGGTAACTGTAAAACACAGTTAACTCTACTTAATACTCAGCAGCAACCATCATACCCTCTTGATTCGATAAAACACTATGTCCACAACTTAAATACCATACTAGAGACATGCCTCTTTAGTAACGTTGCCAGACAAAATACAGCGGGAACACTCTCCCTCCATACACGATTATCAAGGGCGACCAATGCTGCCTCAACCGCAGCTTCTGTGTGACTCGTGCCAGCAACACTCACTCACCTATCAACTCAACTCAGCGACCAACACCAACCTAACCCGAAACACTATATAAACCCAAATGAACCACCACCAAACCAACGAAGACTCAAAGTTGCTACTCGTCCTGACAGTTACTCTCTTTAAGTATCTCGGCTCCCACCTGTCCACCGCGGACAACGATAAAGAGATTCAACATCGGATCAGATATGCATCTCAAGCCTTTGGCAGACTCCGTACCCGTGTCTTCATCTGTAGGGAGCTGAAATTATCTACAAAGTTGCACGTATATCGAGCAGTGGTCCTCCCCACCCTGCTATATGGCAGTGAGACATGGGTCACATACAGGAGGCACCCCAAGGAATTTGAAAACTTTCATCTACGTAATCTACGTTTCATCCTCCGAGTTCACTGGGAAGACAAGAGAACAAATGCCAGTATTCTCGCTGACACCAACTGTACGAGCATCAAGGTTACCATTACCCATGAACAACTACATTGGACTGGCCATGTTACCCGCTTGGACGACAGTGAACTGCCAAAGAAGCTACTTTACAGTCACCTAACGAAGAGTAAACTTAACGCTGGTGGGCAACTGAAAAGGTATAAGGATAGTCTGAAAACAAACCTGAAAAACGGCCAAGTTGACCTCCTCACCTGGGAGACAATTAAGGCGGGAACACATTGCTATCACGCCACGTGAGCTCACATAAGCTCACGTGACCATAAGAAGTGTGCAGGCCAATAAAGTGTTTTATTGTATTGCTTGGAGACACTGCTGTCACGGCTGCGAGTCATGTGATATCATGCGAGCTCCCTGTCAGCTTACCTCTCACATTATTTTGTTCCATCACACAGTTGTGAGGCGCGTGATAGCGTAAGGTTCTATTTACAGTGCTTCTCTAGACATGGAAGAACTACTCATAGCAAATGTTCGAACACACGAAGTTCTGTACCTGTATAATACGAAGTCCCATAATTACAGAAACCATAGGTATTTGACTGGTGTCATCTATTTCAAATTGTGAACAGATTAATTTTTTTTTGTTAATAATGATATTATATTAATATTGAAAAAAAATAATGGATGGCATTATAAGCTAAGTGACTAACAAAACAATGAATTCTGTAATAATAAGCACATTTACAGTATTATTAAATACATTATTATTATTATGGTGTTCATATGAGACAAAGCTGTTGAAGAATTTTTGTTCTTGCCGTTATACTCTTCTGTGATGAACAATGTTTTTGTAATTTAAAGAAAACGGAGACAAAAACTAAAAGTAATAGGCTACTCTACTAACATTGGTATTTGGTTCGATTTATTTCAAATTTGGGACAGAATTATTTTTGTTTTGTTTTTAATAATGGTATTACATTGACACTGAAAAATTTAATAAATTTTATTATAAACTTTAAGTGACTAACATAACATTTCATTTGTTTTATTAAGCACGTTTACAGTATATTAAATATACTCTTAGCTATTATTCTAGTGTTCATCACTAAGCTGGTGAATATTTTTTTTTCTTAACTTTGTAAAATCACGTGAGGTGACGAGACACAATTGTGAATTCTTTGCCGATTTCACGGTTTTGAGGACTCGTGAGCTCGCATGAGCTCACGTGAAGTGATAATAGTGTATTCCCGTCTTTATTCCACACCGTAACGCTTGGAGGAGCACCACACGAGAATGTGTCAATACTTCTGAGTTATCCCGACTGCATACAGAGGCAGACAAGCGCCAACGCCGGAAAGACGTTGCCGCCGCCTGTCCCACACTAGATGTAGCCCTCCACATGTGCAACATCTGTAAACGATCCTGCCGGTCCAGTATCGGCCTCTCTAGTCACCTCAGAGCTCATCAACGAAGGTGACATCTTTCATAACTCATATCATTGTCTCATAGCTGGATGATCGTCATACTCAATTCCGAGTGACAGCTAAGAAGAAGAAGAAGAAGAAGAAGAAGAAGAAGTAGTAGTAGTAGTAGTAGTAATAGTAGTAGTAGTAGTAGTAGTATAGCAGGTCTGCCAAGTTGCCCGTAAACTAAACTACAAATTATCAACTCCTAACCATCTTCCTCCTACTGCTGCCTACGTCCATATTTCAGGGTAGTGTTAGGATAGGTTAGTTGTGGAGCCGTGTCTTCATCATCCTCGAGAATACACAGTTGTCGCCTTGTTGTTGGTTGACACTGACGAATGATGAGATGTTTTAGGCACTGGTGTGATTATAGACTCGTGTAGTGAAGATGAGTGAACAAGGTGTGAGTTTATTATGGCCACGTGTGTGTGTGTGTGTGTCACTGTCCAGTACCTGCCACGCCACACACCTACCTGGCCCACACTAAGAAGACTTAGTTTAGGAAATTACTTCGATAATAAATAAAATAAATATAAAATGATAACAGTACACTAGAGACAGGTGTAGTGGAGTCAGCACCCGTGGGTCACCACACACACACAATGTAAAAATGACGTTGCATTTCGCTTTCGCATTTAGGGACTTTGTAGCGCCTCACCCAGCAGGACACACCCACACCTTCAATGACTATACGACAGCCTTGCCACACCGGACTGGAGCCTTTGTCATTACTCTTTACTTTAACTGTGTTGCGTGAGGACCGAGCAACACGTATGAGGTCACGGTCACGCCTCCTGGGTCGTCTCATTCATTCAGAGTCCAGGTAGAGTACGAGGCAACAGCTGTGTACTCACCTTAATGTTTATTCACATCCCTCTTTTTTTTTCAAGTGTTTACTCCGTCTTTACTGTTCATCTGTTTCAATGTTTTCATTTTTTTTCTCGTCAGTAGTGGGTCAGGTGAGGGTAAGTCTTGAATCCATTGGTTGTTCCTCCAACTTTATCTTCTCTTTGTTCTCCCGTCCCCCCGCCACCTCCTCCCACAGGCACACACGCCGTAAGATCACCAGGGGACTGTTTGCCCGTCACCTCCCTGCAGCTATTACTCACACTGACGCGGTATTAACAGACTGGATCGTTCCGTTTATCCAATTGTTTCTCTGTTGGAGGTCTGGCGAGTACCTCTTAGTTCGCGTCACAGCCACTAGGGACAATTTTATCGTAACTTCGTCTTTAATCTTGTGTTTAATGTTTCCTCGTTAGCTGTGTTTTGTGTTACATTATTCACAGTTCGTCCGTCTGACAGTCTATGTGACTTCCTGTATCTTCGATTCTCACTCTTGCCTTTTCAGTCGTGTACACATATTTTGTCGCAACCAGCAGCTGTACAGGATTTGCTTTTCGTATTAATAAATCAAAGTCTTTTATGAAGATCAAAAAGTATCAACTGATGAAGACAAGAGCGTGTTGCTGAGTCATAGTTTATCAACACATCAAATAGCTTTTATTTAGAGGCTGGTACTTTACAACACATAAGGATTCTTGCTTACTATTTGAATTCGAAATAAAGAGCTTCACCCCAGCTCCTTCACGCTACGAGCTACTGTAAATAAACTGAGGTGGTACTATTACTCCGTTATTTTGTAAGACTTGGCTGTTCTGGCCACCCACCTCACCCAACCTGCTGGACAAGACGACCGGTTTTGAGGAATTTATTTAGCTGGTTCTTCGAGACAGGAGGGAGGACGGCGTGGCGGGCTGACAGGCGGCGCCCAGATAGAGAGAGGCAGCTGAGGATATAATGGACAGTCTTATTGTGTAATCACTCCTGGAGGCGGTAGAGCTGGGTGTATAACTTACGGTGTGTGTTTAGGTGAGAGATCAGGTGTTAACATCGAGACGATATTGACGTAACAACACTGAGGTAACACGTCAGGAGGCACCGTAAGGGCAGATTATACAGTATATCAGTAACAAGATTTTCTGCACGTGATCGTCGTGGTGGTTTGGGCCTAGACACTACAGGTTTTTGTGAAGAGTTTTCCTGTAATTACCATCCTATTTTGACCTCCTTTGTACTGTAACTGAAGTGAACCTCTTGTATCATCACTACAGTCTAACACGTCATATTCGGCCCGCGGGTGATGGCTCAGAGAGAGTTAAAAGGAAACGTAAATATCGAAACCTGAATAACTATACTGTACTCTCGTTGTTTCCAAGGTTCAATGTGTGTCGTCTCTGTGATCTTGTCTTTGAGAGTATTAACCACTTTTCCTTAACTCTACTGTCCTTTTGTGCCCTATATCATCACCCCTCACCTCCCTCCTCACCTCTCAGTTCATCAGTCTCACCCCTCAACCCCCTTCACTCCTCCTTCATATATCTCAGAGGTGGATGCTTGGTCTCCTAGCCTCCCTTAAGGGTCGTGGATCAGTGCCGGAGGTGATGGATGAGGTGGGTGAAGAAGGTGGGAGGCTACCGCTCTCAGGCACAGGTAAGATCATCCGTCTACTACGCCTTCCACCACCACCACCACCACTACAGGTCGAACTTTTAATTCCTCTCTCTCTCTCTCTCTCTCTCTCTCTCTCTCCTTAATTACCCTATACATATACTCCTGATAACACCTTTGCCTCTGACACCGGTAAAAACAATGTTATCTATTTAACACCTAATTTAATAATCGAAAAATACAGATATGAATAATAACAAAACAAAAATTTAGTGGATAATTAAAAACTAAACTCTCGTGCGTGATAAGATGGAGTAAAGATTATACAGTAGGTAGAGTCAAGATTATAGGGGCAAATAATCACCTCCCTCTAGCCTGTATCTGTGTGCGTTTGAAACCTATAATTACGTCTTTTATTGAACCGCGGTCTCATTAGCATGCCGTTCAGACCTCGCCTAATTAACCAGCGGCGGTAATTAATCTCCCTCGGTGCCGGAAAGCTGTTTGAGGATAATGAAAGCTGGGAAGATAACGCCCAGGTCTACTTCGGCATGAGTCACGTGAACCTTGATGATTGCCAGTGGGAGATGGAGAAGAGAAGATAAAAGGTGAGGAATAGGGAGAGAGAAGAGACATGTATGGGAACAAATCGGGAAGAAGAAATGTCGTGAGAGAGAGAGAGAGAGAGAGAGAGAGAGAGAGAGAGAAAGAGAGACCTCAGGTATGTTGTGGGTGATACTCGACATCTCCTCCTCCTCCCGCTCCTCCTGCTCCTCCTCCTCCTCCTCCTCC
>NW_024714922.1:0-11274 GCF_018991925.1 Homarus americanus
AGAATGTGGGACAAGAGGGAGGGGTAGCAGTGGGGGGAAGGGTTAGGTTACAAACTTCTATTTACTTCATCATCTGTATCCTGCTGGTGATGTTCTCTCTTTAAACAATTTGTAAAATAAATAAATAAATGGTCAGGTGTAAATGGTAAGAATTTAACAGAGTAATACTGAGGTATTACAAGAAAGAACTAAAAACTGTCCACTGTGTGTATCAACATTTTATAAAAGTATTTGTGAAGCTGTAAAATACTTAGATATAAACTTTTAATTCAACTCTGTAATAAAAATAATTGCAATAATGAATCTAAACAAGAAATGAACTGGGTGAAAAAATCTACAAAATACTAAAAATATAAAAAAGAAGAATTACAGTAAAACCTGAATCATTGTAATAAACATTATTAAACTTTTCGTTGTTATGACCTAAACAAACAAGGAAGACTCGTCTAGATTTTCGCTCTGTGAATTAACTCCTTGGATCGCTTTTGGGCAAGAGGGGAGTTACTCCGACTTATTCCGTGAAAATATTCCCAACTGTCCATAGAATCCGTTACAGTTTCCTTTATAGTAAGTGACTCACAAATGATTAATATTCCCATTCACCAATACTTTATTATATCAGAGAACAGTGCAGAGATAAGCTGGCCAATGAGCGATGGTCAAAGATAATACAGATTTAATACTGGATTGATAAGTACAGCTATAGTGATTTGTTTCATGTTACAGTAATAATAAACTTTATCAAATGTTATAACTACCAAAGTGTTATTTTCGTGATCGATACCCTGCTGCCAGGATTATAACATCGTTTAAAAGTTCATTAAAAATATCATGCAGATTAAAACCTAACCTAGTGTATCGTAACCTAACTTAGCCTTTCCTAAGCTAACTTAGACTATCCTAAACTAGCCTAACCTATCCTAATCACACCAAACCTAACCTATCCTAAATTTATATATCATCAACAGATTTATAGATATGTTGGAGAAATAATTATCAAAAGTTTGTTGTCTCTGCAAATGTATTTTTAAAAAAAGAAAATGAAATTAAAACTTTCTAGAGAACTCAATTGTGTCATGAGCGTTGCGGCTTGGTTAGGTTAGGTAACATTAGGTTAGGTTACATAAGGTAAGGTAAGATTAGGTAAGGTGAGGTAGTGTTAGGGTTAAATACATTTTACTAATTTTGCATCAAAATAATCACGACTGAAGGTATCGGATGGATAAAAAACCTCTGAATATAATTCTTTTTCTGAGAAAAAAATTTCTTTACCACTTATTTTTTGCCCCACTTTTTTTATTAAGTTTGATGAACTTAGATTAGGTTAGGTATTATTTAACTCTGAGTCATGGGTACTTATTGGATGCTTGGCAGAATAACTTGTTATAACTTGGTCCTAACAAAGGCGGAGTCTAAGCAAAAATGTTCACTTGACCTCATATTTGGATTTCATTACTGAAGGATATTTACAGCTATACCACATTAACCCTTTGGATCATCTTGGAGTAAACCATAAAATATTATATTAATTAAATGCGACAAGCGGGGATATCCCACGGCCTTGAAAAAACTTCCCCAAATGAGATGACATGCGGACATATTATGTATTGAGGTATAGGAGTATTTCCTGAATGCAATATAGCTTATTTTTGTACTATTTTGTTTGATATTATCTGAATATGTAATACATATCTAAATTTGCTGTTTAGTAACCAAATTGATTAAATATATTTGCCATATACCAGACATTGATGTATACCAATTTCCTGCATTTTTGGGTATAAATGTCATTTTTTCTTTAAAATTTGCACACATATGTGAATTTTTGTTCCAGATTTGGAAAATATACTAAAAGTTCTCTAAGAAAAACATATAGAAAATGTGATTATATGAAATTCATTTTTGGCAGGATAATTGACACTTTTCAGGAACCGGCGCGAAATTTAATTACGCACCTAAAGGGTTAATAAGGTCTATCTGCAAGTTTATTCAGTCATAAAAAAAATATACCCTAAATGTGGACAATAAAAATCTTCTATTTTGGTACAAATTACTTGAAAAGTTGTAAGAAGACAAAAGCTGCATCTCTTCCATAAAGCGAGAAATAGAACAGCCAAGCCTCTTCTTGTCGTAAAAAAAAACTAATATTGTATTTTAGTATGTTGATGTACAAAACATTTTCTTCATTATTCTATGATAAAACAAGTCTAACAAGCATTATTAAAACATATATTATTAATTTTTTTTCATGCAATCCGGAAATAGCGACTACTATATCCAGGTTGATCGTGTTGAGGTCCTGTAAGTTACAGGCTAGATTACGAGCTCACTTACGGAGTTCGATGCCAAATATTTGTTTTGAGAATCCCGATCGGAGACTGTAAGTCCAGTTACTTGGTAAACAAGTAGATACAGTGAAATAAACTGCTGTACCTAAATATTATGTAACTCAAAGTATATTCCCAAAACAGCACGTTTACAGATGAAAATAAAAAAAACATAAATAATACAAACAAAATCAATTAATATGTTTTTTATTACAGTATTTTTAAATATCAGAAGCGTAGGTTCAGCGCTTCTTTTGTGTCTTTTTCCCGGTGAAGATGTAGTCTCCCCATGGCAGGTACTGGTCCTTTTGTACACGGCAGAAAGTGGTAGTTTCCTTCTTCTTCTTGTTGTTTTGGGTCTTGTTGTTTTGGGTCTTAGTGTGTTTTGTGGTCTGCAGTTTGTTAGATCGGGGGCCCTTCTCCTTCATCTGGCAAGGCTTCACCTCCACCTTAGTCACCTTCGATACAGTGCGTCGGAACACCATTGTGATGTACTGACACTAACAGCTCTCTCACTGAGGTCAAATCAAAATTTGACCATACAGAAAGAATTACGGTTTAACCCTTTGGATGCGACATGCGGGTAAACCCGCCCAAAATATTATATTAATTAAATGCGACAAGCGGGGATATCCCACGGCCTTGAAAAAACTTCCCCAAATGAGACGACATGCGGACATATTATGTATTGAGGTATAGGAGTATTTCCTGAATGCAATATAGCTTATTTTTGTACTATTTTGTTTGATATTATCTGAATATGTAATACATATCTAAATTTGCTGTTTAGTAACCAAATTGATTAAATTTATTTGCCATATACCAGACATTGATTTATACCAATTTCCTGCATTTTTGGGTATAAATGTCATTTTTTCTCTAAAATTTGCACACATATGTGAATTTTTGTTCCAGATTTGGAAAATATACTAAAAGTTCTCTAGGAAAAACATATAGAAAATGTGATTATATGAAATTCATTTTTGGCAGGATAATTGACACTTTTCAGGAACCGGCGCGAAATTTAATTACGAACCTAAAGGGTTAATAAGGTTGGAATTTAAAGAAATTGACAACAAAATAAAGCTCTGTTTATCACTATAGTAAAGAGGGATGGTGTTTGTAAAGATGATGGATGGTGTTATAATATGTAGTGATGATGGATGGTGTTATATGTAGTCATGAAGGATGGCGTTATATTGTAGTAATGATGGATGGTGTTATATGTAGTGATGATAAGAGGGTAATATATGTAGTGATGATGGATGGTGTTATATATATATATATTGATGATGCATGATGTTATATGTAGTGATGATGGTTGGTATTATATGTAGTGATGCTGGATGGTGTTATATGTAGTGATGATGGATAGAGTTATATGTAGTGATGATGGATGATGTTATATGTAGTGATGATGGGTGGTGTTATATGTAGTGATGTTGGATGGTGTTATATGTAGTGATGATGGATGATATTATATGTAGTGATGATAGGATGGTTCTATATGTAGTGATGATGGATGGTGTTATATGTAGTGATGATGGATGATGTTATATGTAGTGATGATAGGTTGGTTTTATATGTAGTGATGATGGATGGTGTTATATGTAGTGATGATGGATGGAGTTATATGTAGTGATGATGGATGTGTGATGATGGATGATGTTATATGTAGTGATGATGGTTGGTGTTATATGTAATGATGTCGGATGGTGTTATATGTCGTGATGGATGGTTCTATATGTAGTGATGGTGGATGGTGTTATATGTAGTGATGATGGATCGTGTTATATGTAGTGATGATGGATAGTATTATATGTAGTGATGATGATGGATGGTGTTATAAGTAGTGATGATGGATGTTATATGTAGTGATGAAGGATGGTGTTAGTGAAGATTGTGAAGTGAGATGTAGTGAAGATTGTGAAGTGAGATGTAGTGAAGATTGTGAAGTCAGATGTGGTGAAGATTGTGAAGTGAGATGTAGTGAAGATTGTGAAGTGAGATGTAGTGAAGATTGTGAAGTGAGATGTAATGAAGATTGTGAAGTGAGATGTAGTGAAGATTGTGAAGTGAGATGTAGTGAAGATTGTGAAGTGAGATGTAGTGAAGATTGTGAAGTGAGATGTAGTGAAGATTGTGAAGTGAGATGTAGTGAAGATTGTGAAGTGAGATGTAGTGAAGATTGTGAGGTGAGATGTAGTAAAGATTGTGAGTGAGATGTAGTTTGTGAAGTGAGATGTGGTAAAGATTGTGAAGTGAGATGTGGTGAAGATTGTGAAGTGAGATTTGGTGAAGATTGTGAAGTGAGATGTGGTGAAGATTGTGAAGTGAGATATGGTGAAGATTGTGAAGTGAGATGTAGTGAAGATGTGAAGTGAGATGTAGTGAAGATTGTGAAGTGAGATGTAGTGAAGGTTTTGAAGTGAGATGTAGTGAAGATTGTGTAGTGAGATGTAGTGAAGATTGTGAAGTGAGAGGTAGTGAAGATTGTGAAGTGAGATGTTGTGAAGATTGTGAAGGGAGATGTAGTGAAGATTGTGAAGTGAGATGTAGTGAAGATTGTGAAGTGAGATGTAGTGAAGATTGTGAAGTGAGATGTAGTAAAGATTGTGAAGTGAGATATGGTGAAGATTGTGAAGTGAGATGTAGTGAAAGATTGTGAAGTGAGATGTAGTGAAGATTGTGAAGTGAGATGTATTGAAGATTGTGAAGTGAGATGTAGTGAAGATTGTGAAGTGAGATGTAGTGAAGTTTGTGAAGTGGGATGTAGTGAAGATTGTGAAGTGAGATTTAGTGAAGATTGTGAAGTGGGATGTAGTGAAGATTGTGAAGTGAGATATAGTGAAGATTGTGAAGTGAGATGTAATGAAGATTGTGAAGTGAGATGTAGTGAAGATTGTGAGGTGAGATGTAGTGAAGATTGTGAAGTGAGATGTAGTGAAGATTGTGAAGTGAGATGTAGTGAAGATTGTGAATTGAGAAGTAGTGAAGATTGTGAAGTGGGATGTAGTGAAGATTGTGAAGTGAGATGTAGTGAAGATTGTGAAGTGAGATGTAGTGAAGATTGTGAAGTGAGATGTAGTGAAGATTGTGAAGTGAGATGTAGTGAAGATTGTGAAGTGAGATGTAGTGAAGATTGTGAAGTGAGATGTGGTAAAGATTGTGAAGTGAGATGTGGTGAAGATTGTGAAGTGAGATTTGGTGAAGATTGTGAAGTGAGATGTGGTGAAGATTGTGAAGTGAGATATGGTGAAGATTGTGAAGTGAGATGTAGTGAAGATGTGAAGTGAGATGTAGTGATGATTGTGAAGTGAGATGTAGTGAAGGTTGTGAAGTGAGATGTAGTGAAGATTGTGTAGTGAGATGTAGTGAAGATTGTGAAGTGAGATGTAGTGAAGATTGTGAAGTGTGATGTAGTGAAGATTGTGAAGTGAGATGTAGTGAAGATTGTGAAGTGAAATGTAGTGAAGATTGTGAGGTGAGATGTAGTAAAGATTGTGAGGTGAACATAAGAACATAAGAACATAAGAAAGTGGGATACTGCAGGAGGCCGACTGGCCCGTACAGGGCAGATCCCTTTCACACCCATCCCAGCACTTCCATGTGCCTATCCAACTTCGTCTTGAAGCTCCCTAGCGTCCCCGATCCTACTATGGCACTCGGTAGCCTATTCCACATATCCACAACTCTATTACCAAACCAGTGCTTGCCTATATCCTTTCTGAATCGGAATTTATCTAATTTAAAGCCATTTGTTCTGTTGTTTGGTATTACTACAGGCTTTAGAGCATCACTCATTTCTGTTAATCCCTTACCCACTTCATACCCACCTCTATCATATCTCCCCTAACTCTACATATCTCAATAGTGTAAAAGCCTAAAGCTTTTCAGTCTTTCTTCATATGAAGGTTTCTAATATTATGGATCATTTTTGTGTTGCTTCTTTTGTACTCTCTCCAAAGAATCTATGTCCATTCTATAATAAGGACACCAGAACTGAACCGCATAATCCATGTGTGGCCTCACTAATGCTAGGTAAAGTTTCAAGATAACGTCAGCAGTTCTGTTACTCACAGACCTAGATATGAACCCAAGAATCCTGTTTGCCTTGTTGCGAACGCTAATACATTGTTTTCTAGGTTTCAAGTCGTTGCTAACAAATACACCTTGATTTTTTTTCACAAACTGAGTTTTCTATTTCCGTGTTACCTAGTTTATACTTAACGTTTGTATTCGTCTTCCCTATCTGTAGTACCTTGCATTTATCACTATTAAAATTCATTTGCCAGTCTACTGACCACTCATGTAAGGTATCTAGATCTCTTTGAAGGTGTTCAAAGTCACTCTCTGAATTTATCACTCTCCCCATTTTGGTATCATCTGCAAATTTACTAATCCTACTAGTTATGCCTAAATCAAGATCATTAATGAATATAACAAACAGCAGAGGGCCTAATACAGATCCCTGGGGAACTCCGCTTTTGACTGCACCCCAGTCTGACTTTAATCCATTTTATGCTGACTCTTTGTTTCCTACCAATTCAACTTATGACCTAATCCATTTTGTCTGAATCACCTATTCCATGTGCTTCTACCTTCATATCAATCTCTCATAGAGACTCCTATGAAGATAACTTTACTGAAATCTAAATAAATTATATCATATGACTTATCATTATCTACCGCTTCAAATACTTCTGAAAAAAGCTAAGCAAATTTGTATGAGACAAGCGTCCCTAGTTGATATTTAGAAAGAATGGTCAAATTTGAATGTTTCAAAATTGGCTTCTGATTTTTATTGGCAATAATTGACTCTAGCAACTTTTTACCTATGATTGGCGTGAGACTAATAGGGATGATAATTTGATGCTATTAGTTTATCACCCTTTTTGAAAATCGAACTACATTTGCAAGTTTCCAACTTCTGGCACTAGGCGATTCTAATGGCTTATTAAAGCCAGCACTGTGGTTGCTCCATCATCTACATTCTTTTAATATTCTAGCATATACCATCCACGGATAGGCGATTTTAGCGACTTCAGTTTGTTAATTACTTTAAGCTTTGTCGTTTACTAGTAATATTGATATTCATCAACATATTTTCTATACTGTCGTTATATACCTTATGAACTTCTGGAAACTGTGCTAGGTTTTCATTTGTGAATACGGAGCGAAAATGACTATTTAACGTGCTACACATTTCTAACTCATCATCAGTCATTTCTCCTGTCGTAGTTTTAAGGGGACCTATTGTATCTCTAACCTTTGATTTATACAGTTGATAAAAAGCTTTGGGGGTATATTTCGATTCGTTTGCTACCTTGATTTCATAATTTCTCTTTGCTTTCCTAATTTCTGTTTATACCTGTCTTGTTAGGTTCTGATAGTAACCAAGTAAGTGATTTTCGCCTTTCTTAAGTTTTCTATATACTCCTTTCTTTTTTCCTAGAAGATCTAAGAGTCTATTATTCATCCATTTTGGTTGGTTCCGTATCGATCTGAATTTTCTTTTAGGGATGTGTTTATTTTGGGCATTATTGATTGTCGCAATAAATTGTTCATAAGTAGCTGCTAAATTAAATTCAGGGTTATCCTGTCCTAAGTTGACAGTTTCCGGAGGTGTGGAGGGGATTAATCTTTTGACCATAGGGTCATCCCTTAGGTCTCTCCTTATGCTACCGTAATTAGCATTCCTAAAATCCGGGATCAAGGCCGAATTTTCCTTCTTCCTGTAATCCCAACATCTTTTACTAGATTTTCATTATTACTGAGAACTAAATCGAGGATATTATTTCCTCTAGTGGGCAAGTTTATAAATTTATATATATAAAACTATCCTGTACTACTTCTATAAAATCTTCAGATTCATTATCGCTAAGTTGATTTTTCCAATCTATGCCTGAAAAGTTTAAATCGCCTAGAATACATACATTGTTTCTATCAGATGCCTTCTTTATTTCCTCCCATAGCAATTTACCATCGTTCCTACTCAAATTAGGTAGTCTATATATAACACCAATGACTACGGATTCACTGCCCTCACCAATCTCTACCCAAATACTTTCATTGTCGCTATTTGTTTTAATGTTTGATTTATTGCAGCCTTTTAATGACACCCTGATATACACTGCTACACCGCCACCTCTCCTTCCTACTCTGTCCAATTTAAATAGGTTATATCCTGGAATATGAAATTCTGCTAAAAAATGCTTGCTGTTTGAATTTATCCATGTTTCCGTTATTGCAATTATATCTATGTTCTCTTTACTAACAATGGCCCTGAGCTGGTCCATTTTGTTACACAGGCTTCTACTATTAGTATAATAAACACTCAATATATTTCTTCCGTTTCTATCTGTTTTACATTTATTACTTTGATGTTTGCTATTATGACTAACTCTATTTTCAGCATTATCTACTTCTGTTTCACTACTTCCCAGGACCTGCTTGTTTTTTGACTCCCATTTTCCCCGACCCCTCTCTACTGGCGAAACCCCCCTTCGGAGTGACAATTTCATGCTCCAGGGATGCAGACAACGTCTTTACCCCCTCACGAGACAAGTGTACTCCGTCGCGACAGTACAGGTAGTCGTTGCCATAAAATCGTTGCCCGTCATCAATGAATGCCCAACCATTGTTTGCACAATGTTTTTCCAGTCGGCAATTAATAGCAATTGCCCTGGACAGCCATTCACGACCAACCCCTCTTCTAGGCAAGACACCACATACTATCGGGACCCCTCCCCTATCTCTAATCTTCCCCAACGCCTCCCTATACCTCTTGAAAAGTTCCTCACTCCTAACCTTACCTATGTCGTTTCCCCCCACACTAAGACACACTACTGGATTGGTACCCTCCCCTGACAAAACTCTGTCTAACCTCTCGGCTACATGCCCTATCCCAGCCCCAGAAAAACATACCCTAGTCCTACGTTTCCTATCTCTCGCACAAAAAGCCCGATCCATAAACCTCACCTGGCTGAAGATTGTGAAGTGAGATGCAGTGAAGATTGTGAAGCGAGATGTAGTGAAGATTGTGAAATAAGATTATAAAGTAAACTGTAGTAATTGAGGTTAAACGAACGCGGGTTATTCTGTAGTGTATCCGTGTCTTGTTAACGTGGAACCAACATGGCGGTGGTTTTCAATATAGATACGTTATTTTGCCGGGAATTTCTGTCAAAACAAAATATGAATCAACCATATTTAGCCTAAATTAACCTAACGGCTTTATTATATATTCTAAGTTTTTAAAGTTGGATAGATCAGATCAGGTTAGGTTAAGTCAGGTTGGGTTAGGTTAGGTTAGTTTTGTTAATTTTGCCACTTAGAGGCTAGTTTATTGTGCCCCCCATACTCATCCTGTCAGCTGTAGCACAGAGATTACAAAGTGGTGTTAGATGAGGTAGGTGGTTAAGTTAAGTTTCAATAGGTTAGGTTAGATTATGTCAGGTTGGGTTAAGTTAAGTTAGGTAGGTAATAAGTAGATAGGTTATGTTAGGTAGGTGGGAAAGTTAGGTTTGATTAGGTTATGTCAGACGGGGAGGTTAGGTTAGATTATGTCAGGTTAGGTTAGATTATGTCAGGTTAGGTTAGATTATGTCAGGTTAGGTCAGATTACGTCAGGTTAGGTTAGATTATGTCAGGTTAGGTTAGATTATGTCACGTTAGGTTAGATTATGTCAGGTTAGGTTAGATTACGTCAGGTTAGGTTAGATTATGTCAGGTTAGGTCAGATTACGTCAGGTTAGGTTAGATTATGTCAGGTTAGGTTAGATTATGTCAGGTTAGGTTAGATTATGTCAGGTTAGGTTAGATTATGTCAGGTTAGGTTAGATTATGTCAGGTTAGGTCTGATTACGTCAGGTTAGGTTAGATTATGTCAGGTTAGGTAAGTAGGTAGAGGTGGGTAAAAAAGGTTAGGTTAGGTCGGCAGGCTTTAGTGTAGGAGCTTAAGTAATCCCGTAAAAATTTCATGTTAATTTTTGACACCATACATTATAATAATCCTTATAAACTATGTTAAGGAACTGTGGTGTCATTTTTTCTGAACGGTTTATTATAAGTTTTATGCCTTTAAAGAAGTTTTATTAAAGAGCGGCGTAATGAACCACAGATGTAATACCATTAAGTCCTAATTAACTTAAAACATGACTAATAACCTATGAACATGTAGTATTATATGATTACAATTTAACATAATATATCATGAATGCTGTTATAATATCATAAGTGTGTTACAAACATGGCTGCTCATATATGCCATCCTGTCTCTGGCAAAGAAGAGATTGCAGTAAGTAAAATTATTTGCTAAAGACAAATACTGGAAATTAAACATATACATATTACCATTATCTGAAAAGCTTAGAACCACCGTTTTATATTTATTAAAGTTTGTAGTGTTATACATCATGTGTAAACAAGTCACAAGTTATTATTTACGACATTGCTTCAGTCCTCGTCATCAGAGTCTTCTGTGTACAACAGATTCCTTCACCTTGTTTAGGCATTTCTCATCATCTGCTTGACAGTTATACATCTCGGTGCATGTCATGCTATTCTTTCTGATTCTTTCTGTATGAACATGAC
The DNA here is from genome assembly GCF_018991925.1 of Homarus americanus. Lineage (NCBI taxonomy): Eukaryota > Metazoa > Arthropoda > Malacostraca > Decapoda > Nephropidae > Homarus > Homarus americanus. The sequence continues at coordinate 10,923 of NW_024714922.1, forward strand.
AATGATCCACATTTGCTGACGCCACATCCACATTTAACAAGTTCTGTGATTGCTTCTGGAGCTGGTGGTTGGTCTGATATTACTAGTATGAAACAGTCATTGTCAATCTTCCAGCCATGCTCTAATTGTGAAAGCATTTCACTGTCTGCATCACAAGACCACAGAAGAGCTTGATACCTTCCTCTCAATATATGATACTTTAGAGTTGCTGCAGTCGCTGGTAGTTCTCCAGCTTCTGCCTGCCGTTTCTTGAAGAGATGCCATCTAAGTTATGACAGTTTAGTGAAAGTCATTCGTGGACAGTAGAGCTTAAATACAAATTCCTTTAGACCAATAAACATGTCTGCTGGAG
>NW_024714923.1:0-31340 GCF_018991925.1 Homarus americanus
AGAAGTTACGTATTGCTCCTCGGTCGAGTATAACAAAGCCCCCTGATCGAGTATAACAAAGTCCCCTGATCGAGTATAACAAAGTCCCATGATCGAGTATAATAAAGCCCCCATACCGATTATAACAAAGTATCCTAATCGAGTATATCAAACCCCCCTGGTCAAGTATAATAAAGGCCCTGATCGAGTATAACAAAGTCTCATGATCGAGTATAACAAATTCCCTTGGTTCGAGTATAACAAAAGCCCCTGATAGAGTATAACAAAGGCCCCTCATCGAGCATAACAAAGTCCCCTAATCGAGCATAACAAAGGCACCAGGTCGAGTATAACAAAGTCCCCTCATTGAGTATAACAAAGTCCCCTAATGGAATATAACAAAGCCCCCTGATCGAGTATAACAAAGTCCCCTGGTTGAATATAACAATGTCTCATGATTGAGTACAACAAAGGCCTCTCATCGAGTATAACAAAGGCCCCTCATCGAGTCTAACAAAGTCCACTGGTCGAGTATAACAAAGTCCCCTGGTCGAGGAAAACAAAGCCCACTTATCGAGTATAACAAAGTCCCCTGATTGAGTATAGCAAAGTCCCCTGGTTGACCATAACAAAGGCCCCAGGTCGAGTAAAACAAAGTCCCCTAATCGAATACAACAAAGCCCCCTGATCGAGTATAACAAAGGCCACTGGTCAAGCATAAGAATGGACCCTGGTCGAGTATAACAAAGTCCCCTGATCGAGTATAACAAAGCCCAATCATTGAGTAAAACAAAGTCCCCTGATCGAGTATAACAAAGTCCCCTGATCGAGTATATCAAAGCCCCCTAATCGAGTATAACAAAGTCCAATTATCGAGTATAACAAAGTCCTCTGGTCGAGTAAAACAAAGTCCTCTAGTCGAGAATAACAAAGGCCCCTGATCGAGTATAACAAAGTCCATGATGGAGTATAACAAAGACCCCTGATCAAGGAAAGCAAAGCCCCCTGTTTGAGTATAACAAAGTCCCCTGATCGACTATAAAAAAGTCCACCTGATCGAGTATATCAAAGTCCAATCATCGAGTATAACAAAGTCCTCTGGTTGAGTATAACAAAGTCCTCTGGTCGAGAATAACAAGGGCCCCTAATCGAGTATAACAAAGTCCCTTATTGAGCAGAACAAAGGCCCCTGGTCGAGTATAACAAAGCCCCCCTCATCGAATATTACAAAGTCCAGTGATCAAGGCCTCTTGATGGAGCATAAAGACCTTGATCGACAGATCGATCGAATATAACAAAGGCCTCGTTGAGTATAAAAGATAATAAAGTCCCTTATCGAGTATAATATCCCTGATCGATATCTCATCGTGTATAACAAAGTTCTCGAAAGAGTAACAAAGTCCCTGATCGAGTATAACAAGTCCTCAGAGATCGTCTTCTGAAATGAGTATACACAGATCATAACAAAGTCCTGATTGAGTATAACAAAGTCCCTGATCAAGTATAACAAATGCCCCGGTAGAGTATAACAAAGCTCCAGATCAACAAACTTGAGCACAGCTCCTGGTCGAGCATAACAGCCCCCGTGATCGAATACAAACCTTCTGATCAAAGACCCTGACGAACTCCCTCAATAACACATATCCTGATTATAACATATCCCCTGATCGTGTATAACAAAGCCCTGGTTGAGTAGTATCAATCTTATGAAGGAGTATAACAGCACCCTGATAAGTAGTAACAAAGTCCCCTTATAACCCTTGTCGAGTATAACAAAGGCCCCTGATGGAGTATAACAAAGCCCATGATGGAGTCCCTAATCGAAAACAGTTTCGATCAAGTCCCCTTATCGAGCATAACAGGACCTCGTCGAGTATGCCCTGATCGAATAGAAAGTCTTGATGTATAACAAAGTCCCCTGGTCGAGTATAACAAAGGCCCCTGATGGAGTATAAGAAAGACCCTGATGGAGTATAACAAAGTCCATTGATCGAGGAAAACAAAGCCCCCTGATCGAGTAACCAACGAATTTCACTGTTTTTAATCAAAATTGAGTGTTTTCACTAGGAGAAGTAAAACTAAATAAAACAGCATTTTTTAGGAGAAAAAAATCGTTTCCGTGATTAAAGTAAAACTTCCTAAAATACACTGTTTTAGAGTAGAAACTGATGTTTCCAGTATACAAGTAAAACTAAGTAAAAGCCGTGTGTTTTTGCAGAAAACAAGCGTTTTCCGTTAAAAGACTTCAGTGAACTAAAACACACTGTTTTTAACAGAAAACAAACGTTTTTCGTAAAAATAATAGAATGAGCTATAATGCACTGCTTTCTGCAGAAAACAAGCGTATTCCATGAAAAGAGGTAAAACTGACGAATTCTACTATTTTCATTCAAAATTGACTGTTTTCACCAGAAGTAAAACTAACTAAAAAGAGCATTTTTAGGAGAAAAAAGAATTTTCCGTGAGAGAAGTAAAACTTACTAAAATACACTGTATTTGAGTAAAAACTGAGTGTTTCCAGTGGAAGAAGTAAAACTAACTATAAACAGCGTTTTTTCCAGAAGACAAGCGTTTCCGTGATATAAGTAAAACTTACTAAAATACACTGTTTTTGATCAGAAACTGCTGTTTTCCGTTCTAAAAGAAAAACTAACTAAAAACAATGTGTTTGAGCAGAAAACAAGCGTTTTTTAGTTAGTTTTACTTCTAGAGAAAACACTCAATTTTGAATGAAAACAGTAGAATTCATCAGTTTTAATTCTTTTCACGGAATACGCTTGTTTTCTGCACAAAACAGTGGTTTTAGTTCATTCCATTTTTTCACGGAAAACGCTTGTTTTCTGCTCAAACACACTGCTTTTAGATATTTTTACACATTTTACTCGAAACATCAGAATCTGCTCAAAAACAGTGTATTTTAGTATGTTTTACTTTATCACGGAAACACTTGTTTTCTGCTAAAATGCTGTTTATAGTTAGTTTTACTTCTTGCACTGGAAACAATCAGTTTTTACTTAAAAATAGTGTATTTAATAAGTTTTACTTCTCTCACGGAAAATTCTTTTTTCTCCTAAAAATGCTCTTTTTAGTTAGTTTTACTTCTTCTAGAGAAAACAGTGAATTTTGAATGAAAATAGTAGAATTCGTCAGTTTTACTTCTTTTCACGGAATACGCTTGTTTTCTGCAGAAAGCAGTGCAATATAGCTCATTCTATTATTTTTACGAAAAACGTTTGTTTTCTGTTAAAAAAAGTGTATTTTAGTTCACTGAAGACTTTTCACGGAAAACGCTTGTTTTTTGCAAAAGCACACGGCTTTTACTTAGTTTTACTTGTATACTGGAAACATCAGTTTCTACTCTAAAACAGTGTATTTTAGAAAGTTTTACTTTAATCACGGAAACGATTTTTTCTCCTAAAAAATGCTGTTTTTATTTAGTTTTACTTCTCCTATTGAAAACACTCAATTTTGATTAAAAACAGTGAAATTCGTTAGTTACTCGATCAGGGGGCTTTGTTTTCCTCGATCAATGGACTTTGTTATACTCCATCAGGGTCTTTCTTATACTCCATCAGGGGCCTTTGTTATACTCGACCAGGGGACTTTGTTATACTCGATCAGGGGACTTTGTTATACTTGATCAGGGGACTTTGTAATATTCGATGAGGGGGGCTTTGTCATACTCGACCAGGGTCCTTTGTTATGCTCGATAAGGGGACTTTGTTATATTGGATCAGGGGGCTTTGTTTTCCTCGATCAGGGGACTTTGTTATACTCCATCATGGTCTTTGTTATACTCCATCAGGGGCCTTTGTTATATTCGACAAGGGGACTTTGTTATACTCGATCAGGGGACTTTGTTATACTTGATCAGGGGCCTTTGTTATACTCGATTAGGGGACATTACTATACTCGACCAGGGAACTTTGTTATACACGATCAGGGGATATGTTATACTCGATCAGGATATGTGTTATACTCGATGAGGGGTCTTTGTTATACTCGATCAGGGGAATTTGTTATATTCGATCAGGGGGCTTTGTTTTCCTCGATCAGGGGACTTTCTATACTCCATCAGGGTCTTTGTTATTCTCCATTAGGGGCCTTTGTTATACTCCAACAGGGTCTTTGTTATACTCCATTAGGGGCCTTTGTTATACTCAAACAGGGGACTTTGTTTTACTCGATCAGGGGACTTTGTTATACTTGATCAGGGGACTTTGTATTATTCGATCACGGGGGCTTTGATATGCTCGACCAGGGGCCTTTGTTATGCTCGATAACGGGACTTTGTTATACTCGATCTGGAGGTTTTGTTTTACTCAACCGGGGGCCTTTGTTATACTCGATGAGGGGCTTGGTTATACTCGACCAGGGGACTTTGTTATACTCGATCAAGGGAATTTGTTATACTCGACCAGGGGACTTTGTTATACTCGATAAGGGGACTTTGTTATACTCGATCAGGGGACTTTGTTTTACTCGATTAAGGGCCTTTGTTATACTCGATCAAGGGCCTTTGTCATACTCGATCAGAGGACTTTGTTAGACTCGATGAGGGGTCTTTGTTATAGTCGATGAGGGGCCTTTTTTATACTCAATCATGGGCCTTTGTTATACTCAACCAGGGGACTTCGCTATACTCGATCAGGGGAATTTGTTATACTCGACCAGGGGACTTTGTTATACGCAATCAGGGGACTTTGTTATACTCGACCTGGGGACTTTGATTTACTCGATGAGGGGACTTTTTTATATTCGTTCAGGGGACTTTGTTATACTCGATCAGGTACCTTTATTATACTCGATCAAGGGCCTTTGTTATAATCGATCAAGGGAATTTGTTATACTCGATCAGAGGACTTTGTTATACTCGATCAGGGGCTTTGTTATACTCGATCAGGGGACATTACTATACTTGACCAGGGAACTTTGTTATAAACAATCAGGTGATATGTTATACTCGATCAGGGGATTTTGTTATACTAGATGAGTGGACTTTGTTATACTCGATCAGGGGGCTTTGTTATACTCGACCAGTGTCCTTTGTTATGCTCGATCAGAGGAATTTGTTATACTAGATCAGGGGAATTTGTTATACACGATGAGGGGCCTTTATTATATTCGACCAGGGGAGTTTGTTATACTCGATTAGGGGATTTTGTTATACTCGATGAGGGGGCTTTGATATACCCGATCAGGGGGCTTTGTTATATTCGATTAGGGGACTTTGTTATACTCGAAGAGGGGCATTTGTTATACTAGATCAAGGGCCTTTGCTATACTCGATCAGGGGATTGTTATACTCGATCAGGGGACTTTGTCATACTCGATCAGGGGGCTTTGTTTTCCTCGATAAGGGGACTTTGTTATACTCCATCATGGTCTTTGTTATACTCGATCACGGGACTTTGCTATACTCGATCAGGGGACTTTATTATACTCGATGAGGGGTCTTTGTTATACTCGATCAGGGGATATGTTATACTTGATCAGGGGGTGTGTTATACTCAACCGGGGGCGTTTGTTATACTCGATCATGGGCCTTTGTTATACTCGATGAGGTGACTTTGTTATACTCGACCATGGGACTTTGTTATACTAGATCAGGGGACTTTGATATGCTCGATCAGGGGTCTTTATTATACTCAATCAAGGGCCTTTGTTATACTCGATCAGGGGACTTTGTTATACTCGACCAGGGGACTTTGTTATACTTTATCAGGGGCCTTTATTATACTCAATCAAGGGCCTTTGTTATACTCGATCAGGGGACTTTGCTATACTCGATCAGGGGACTTTGTTATACTCGACCAGGGGGCTTTGTTATACTCGATCTGAGGACATTGTTATACTCGACCAGGGGACTTTATTATATTCAATATAGGGCCTTTGTTATACTCGATCAGGGGACTTTGTTATACTCGACCAGGGGACTTTGTTATACTCGATCAGGGGCTTTTATTATACCTCGCTGCATCAGGGACTTGTTATTATACCTGATCAGGGCTTTACGGCACTAATCAGCGCCTTTTGTTACTCGATGTGGTGACTGTTATACCTGACCATGGGACTTGTTATACCGGATCAGGACTTTGTGGATATACCCATCAGGGTCTTTATTATACTCAATCAAGGGCCCTTTAGCACTACAATCAAAGTGCCTTTGTTATACCGATCAGGGTCTTTGTTATACTCCAACAGGGGACTCTTTTGTTATACTCGGGACTAGACCTTTTTTGTTATACCAGCGATCTGGTACTTGTTGTTTCCGGATAAGGACTATATTCGACCAGGGACTTTGTTATACCTGGATCAGGGGACTTTGTTATACTCAACCAGGGGGCTTTGTTATACTAGATCTGGAGGTTACTATATACCTTTGACCAGGGTAATTTGTTATACCGATCTGAGGAATTTTGTTATACCTCGATCAGGGACTTTGTTATACCGCTGACCATTAGAACTCTTACAGGCGCCCATCAGATATGCTATAATTTTATCGATGTTTATACACGATCAGGACATTGTTTACAATACGATCACGATGCTGGTTATACTCAAATCAAATTTTCGTTATATTCGATCAGGGGCCTTTGTTATACTCGATCGAGGACTTTGTTATACTCGATCAGGGACGGTTATACCTGCTGAGGGGCTTTGTTTTCCTCGATCAATGGACTTTGTTATACTCCATCAGGCTTTTGTGGTTATAACGCATCAGGGCCTCGGTTATACTCTTTTAGGGACCAGGGGACTTCGTTATACCAAGCTCAGGGACTCGTTATACTTGATCAGTGGACTTGCAATATTCGGATGAGGGGGCTTATATGCTCGACCAGGGCCTTTGTTATGCCCGGGAAATGGGGACTTTTGTTATACTCGATCAAGGGATTTTTGCCAGAGTACCTGATCAGGGGACTTTTGTTATAATCGTTGAGGGGGCTTTTTGTTTTCTCAGATCAAGGACTTTTGTTATACCCACCAGGGCTTTGTTATGCTCCATCAGGGGCCTCAGTTATAATTTGATCACTGGACTTGTAATATTCGATCAAGGGGCTTTGTTATACCTGACCAGGGCCTTTGTTATGCCTGATAAGGACTTGTTATACTCGATTAGCCCTTGTTATCTTTTGACCAGAGGACTTTTGTTATACTCGACCAGAGGACTTTGTTATACTCGATGATTGACTTTTGTTATAATACCCCGGACCAGAGGACTCTTTGTTATACTCGATTAGGGACTTTGTTATACTGATGATTGGGCTTTGTTATACTCGGATCAGGATTCTTTGTTATACTCTTTAGACCAGGTCTATTGTTATGCTCGACCAGTGGCCTTTTTTACTCGATCAGGGCTTTGGTTATATTCGATTAGGGGACTTTGTTTTACCTGGACCCTGGGGCCTTTTTGTTGCGGTCAACCAGGACCTTTGTTAGACTCGATGAGGGCCTTGGTTATTATACCTCGATGAGAGGCCTTTATTAACACCAATCATGAGACATTGTTATATTCAACCAGGGACTTTGTTATACCCGATCAGCTTGCTTATATCTGGATTAGGGACTTTGGTTATACTCGATGAGGAAACCTTTGTTATACCGGACCTGGGGCCTTTGTTATGCCCGATTATTAGGGACTTTGTTATGCCCCGATCAGGGCCTTGTTATATTAGCATCAGGGCTTTGCTATGCCTGAACCAAGGAATTTGTTATACTCATCATGAGATCTTTGTTATACTCGATCAGGGCTTCCTTTTATTATACTCGACCAGGGGTTTGATATTCTCTCGGATCAGGTTACTTTTGTTATATTCGGTATGGGCTTTATTATAATCTTTTCGATCAGGGACTTTGTTATACCTCGATCAGGGACTTTGTTATACCTGATCAGGGGGCTTCGGTTATACCGACCAGGTGTTTTGTTGTTTCGGATCAAGGACTTTGTTATACCAGATCAGGGGCTTTGTTTTCCTCGATCAGGACTTTGTTATACCCATCATGGTCTTTTATATATCTCATCAGAGGCCTGTATATACTCCGACATGGGGACTTCGGTTATTCTGGATCAGGACTTTGTTATACTGATCAGGGTCAGCCTTTGTTATACTCGATTAGGGACATTACTATACTCTTTGACCAGGGAATCCTTTGTTATGCCACGATCAGGGGATATGCTATACCCGATCAGGATATGCGTGTTTTACCTCGATGAGGGTCTTTGTTATATACCTCGATTAGGACTTTGTTATACCGATCAGGGCTTTTGTTTTCTCCTCGACTTGTGGACTTTGTTACACTCCATCAGGAATTTTGTTATTCTATTATTAGGGCCTTTTGTTATACTCCATCAGGCCTTTGTTATATACCTAATAGGGCCTTTTGTTATACCCAAACAAAATGGAGTTTGTATTATTCGATCACGGGGCTTTTGATATGCCCTAATCAGGGCCTTTTGTTATGCCTCGCGATAACGGGACTTTGTTATACCTTCCGATCTGGAGGCTTGTTGTACTCAACCGGGGCCTTTGTTACACTCGATGAGGGGCCTGGGTTATACCGGATCAGGACTTGTTATACCTCGATCATGGGAATTTGTTATACTTTACCAGGGTCTTTGTTATACTCGATAAGGGGACTCATATACTGGGATCAGGGACTTTATATACCCGAGATTAGGGCCTTGTTATACTCGGATCAAGGGCCTTGTCATACTCTCGATCAGAGGACTTTGTTAGACCTCGATGAGGGCCTTGTTATAGCCGATGAGGGCCTTTTTTATACTCAATCATGGGCCTTGTTATACTCCAACCAGGACCCGGTTATACCCTAGGGGATCAGGGAATGGTTATACTCACCAGGGGACTTCGTTATACTCGATCAGGGAATGGTTATACTCTCGGCTCAGACTTTGTTATACGCAATCAGGGGACTTTTTTTATACTCGACAAGGACTTGATTTACCGATGAGGCTCTTCTGATCAGGACTTTTGTTGTTCTCGGATCAGGTGCCTTTATTATACTCGCTGATCAAGGGCCTTGTTATAATCGATCAGGGACTTTAAGAGTACCGATCAGAGGACATTACTATACCAGACCAGGAACTTTGTTATACACACAATCAGGTGATATGTTATACTCGATCAGGGACATTTATACTAGATCAGGGAACTTGTTATGCGTCACAATCAGTGATATGTTATACCTGGATCAGGGGATTTTTGTTATACTAGATGAGGGACTTTGTTACATCGACCAGGGTCTTTTGTTATACCTGGATAAGGGACTTTGTTATACTAGATCAGGGGACTTTGTTAGGCCTCGATGAGGGCTTCCTTATTATATTCGACCAGGGAGTTTGTTAGAGTACTTCCGATTAGGGATTTGTTATACTGGATGAAGTGGCTTGATGGTACCTGATCATCAGGGGCTTGCTATGTTCGATTAGGGGACTTTGTTATATTTTAAGAGGGCATTTGTTATACCTGATCAAGCGGCCTTTGCTATACCTGATCAGGGGATTTTGTTATACTAGATCAGGGACTTTTGTTATACACGATTAGGCGACTTTGTTATACACGATTAGAAGAGACTTTGTTATACCCGGACTGTGGACTTTGTCATACTCATGATCAGGGGCTTTGTTTTCCCCGGATCAGGGACTTTGTTATACTCCATCATAGTCTTTTGTTATACTCGATCAGGACTTTTGTTATACTCGATCAGGGACTTTGTTATATCTGGATTAGGGACTCTGTTATACCGAAGAGGGGTATTTGTTATACCCGATCGCGGCCTTTGCTATACTCTGCTGATCAGGATTTTATGGTTATACTAGATCAGGGACTTTGTTTGCCACGATTAGGCGACTTTGTTATACTCGATTAGATTTTGGTTATACTCTGGATGAAGGGGCTTTGAGCATAACCGATCAGGGCTTTGTTATATTCGATTGAAATCTCTGGTTATAATTTCCTGGAAGGGGCATTTGTTATACCCGACTGGCGTGGCCTTGCTATACTCGATCAGGATTTAGTTATACTTAATTAGGGACTTTGTTATGGCCACGATTAGGCGACTCTGGTTATACTCCGGATCAGGACTTTGTCATACCTGGATCAGGGCCGGTTTTCTCGATCAGGGACTTTGGCGGCATCTATCATGGTCTTTGTTATACTCGATCAGGGACTCGGTTATACCTGATCAGGACTTCCGTTATATTCGATAGTATCTTGTTGTTTCTGAAGAGGGGGCATTTGTTATACTCGATCATGGCCTTTTGCTATACTCTGAATAGGGATTGTATACCAGATCAGGGGACTTGTTATGGCTACCATTAGGTGACTCTTTGTTATAATTTCGGATTAGGGATTTTGTTATACTCGATGAAGGGGCTTTGATATGTCTGCTAATCAGGGGCTTTATATATCTGGATTAGGGATCTTGTTGAGTACTTGAAGAGGCATTTGTTATAATTTCCGATCAAGGGCCTTTGCTATACTCGCTGATCAGGGGATTTTGTTATACTTCAGATCAGGGGACTTTATATAATAATGATTAGGCGATCTTTGTTATACCTTTATCGATCTCGGCTTACCGATCAGGGCTTGCTTTCCGATCAGGGGACTTTGTTATACTCCATCATGGTCTTTGTTATACCTGATCAGGGACTTTGTTATACCAGGATCAGGGACTTCAGGGATATACCTGATCAGGGCCTTATTATACCAACCGGGCGGCCTTGTTATACCTTTTTCGGATCAGGGGACTTTGCTATACCTTGACCAGGGGACTTTGTTATAATTTCGGATCAGGGCCTTATTATACTCAATCAAGGGCCTTTGTTATACCTGCTGATCAGGGACTCGGTTATACTCGACCAGGGACTTTTGTTATCTGGACCAGGGACTTTGTTATACTCATTCTAGGACTTTGGTTATACTCGACCCGGGACTTCATGGTATACCTTTCGATCTGAGGACATTGTTATACTTCCGGACCAGGGACTTTTGTTATACTCGATCAGGGGACTTTGTTATACTCAACCAGGGGACTTTGTTATATTCGACCAGGGGACTTTGTTATACTCGATCTGAGGACTTTGTTATACTCGATCAGGGGACTTTGTTATATTCGACCAGGGGACTTTGTTATACTCGATCAGGGGAGTTTGTTATAATCGACCAGGGGGCTTTGCTATACTCGATCTGAGGACATTGTCATACTCGACCAGGGGACTTTGTTATACTCGATCTGAGGACTTTGTTATACTCGATCAGGGGACTTTGTTATACTCGACCAGGGAACTTTGTTATACACGATCACGGGATATGTTATACTCGATCAGGGGGATGTGTTATACACGATCAGGGGACATTGTTATACACGACCACGATGCTTTGTTATACTCAACCGAGGGCCATTGTTATATTCGATCAAGGGCCTTTGTTATACTCGATCGAGGGACTTTGTTATACTCGATCAGGGGACTTTGTTATACTCGTTGAGGGGGCTTTGTTTTCCTCGATCAATGGACTTTGTTATACTCCATCAGGGTCTTTGTTATACTCCATCAGGGGCCTTTGTTATGCTCGACCATGGGACTTTGTTATACTCGTTCAGGGGTCTTTGTTATACTTGATCAGTGGACTTTGTAATATTCGATCAGGGGGGCTTTGTTATACTCGACCAGGGGCCTTTGTTATGCTCGATAAGGGGACTTTGTTATACTCGATCAGGGGCCTTTGTTATACTTGATCAGGGGACTTTGTTATACTCAACCAGGGGACTTTGTTATACTCGATTATAGGACTTTGTTATACACGATCAGGGGACTTTGTTTTACTCGATCATGGGACTTTTTTATATTCGATCAGAGGACTTTGTTATACTCGATGAGGGGCCTTTATTATACTCGATCAGGGGCTTTTTTGTTTGTTTCAGTTTGCTGATTCATGATATTGCATATCTACACCTGCATGATTTGTAATTACTCTGAAATTAACAAAACATGGAACGTCGCAAGTGTGTGAACGGTGCTGACAGTTTTTGCTACATATGTGGTGCCTTCACTCCTGGTAGCCTCAAGAAACCAATCACAAAAGCTGTTCGACTGAACTACAAAAGTTACTTCAAATGTCATTTGGGTGACCAAGACAAGAAATGGGCACCTCATGTAGCCTGTAAGTCTTGTGTTAACCACCTGAGCGAGTGGATGTGTGGTAAACGAAGTTCAGGAATGCCGTTTGCTGTACCAATGGTATGGCGTGAACCTAAAGACCACAGTAGTGACTGCTACTTCTGTCTCACAAATATTAAGGGAATAAAAATCGAGACACGAGGCAAGGTACAGTACCCCAATATTGCTTCTGCAATCCGACCAGTACCGTACAGTGCTGAACTTCCAGTCCCAAATCCACCGACTGAACAAGAATTGAGTGATTCCGATTCTACCTCTACCTCAATGGAAAACGACTACCAGGATGACTCTGAAAATACCAGGCCTAAACTATTTACTTAAGAAGCGCTTCATGATCTCATCAGGGACCTAAACTTGTCAAAAGAAAAGGCTGAAGTTTTGGGATCCAGACTAAAGAAGCGTAACTTGCTAGAAGATGGAGTGCATATCACTACAGCGCATTACCGACATAGACAGCTGTCTGCATTTTTCAAGATGGCAAACAACCTTTGTTATTGCGAGGACGTAGTATCTCTCATGCAACAACTCTGCAAGTCTGAAACATACAAGACAGAGGATTGGAGGCTGTTTATAGACTCAGGAAAAGGCTCTCTGAAAGCTGTTCTTTTACACAATGGCAATCGGCTTCCATCTGTCCCAATAGCACACGCAACAAAAATGACTGAGAGCTATGTAACTATGAAAATTCTGTTGGCCGCTATAGAGTATGAGAAACACCAGTGGAAGATATGTGGCGATCTCAATGTCATCAGTTTACTACTGGGCCTTCAGAGTGGCTACACAAAGCACATGTGCTTTTTGTGCTTGTGGAACAGCAGAGCTGATGCAGAGCACTATGTGAAAAAGGATTGGCCGAAAAGACCAAGAGATGTGCCTGGAAGGTTTAACTGTGCTCACAATCCGCTTGTAGATCCAGAAAAGATATTTTTGCCTCCACTGCATCTAAAGCTCGGTTTGGCTAAAAATTTCATCAAAACTATGGATCAATTCGGTGCTGGGACTCTATACTTATCTCAGAAACTAGGTGGTGTGGTTTCCGAAGCCAAGTTGAAAGCAGGTGTCTTGAATGGACCACAAATTCGTATACTAGTTAATGATAGCGAATTCACCAAAACATTGAACCCACTGGAGAAAAAAGAATGGGAATCATTTGTCAATGTGTCAAAGAATTTTCTTGGAAACTATCGTGCTGACAACTACAAAGAAATCGTACCAACCATGCTTCAGAATTATCATGCATTGGGAGCAAGGATGTCCTTGAAATTGCATTTTTTCCACTCTCATATTGAATTTTTCCCAGGTAACCTTGGAGACGTTAGTGATGAACACGGCGAAAGATTTCATCAAGATATCGCCATAATGGAGAGTAGATATCAGGGACAATTCAGTCCTAACATGATGGGCGACTATTGCTGGACACTGCAACGAGAAGAGACCAAGCTGCACAAGAAAAAAAGTAAAGTTCAGAAGCACTTTTAGAACTTCATATTTTGTCATTATAAAGGATTTGAACTTATGTTCTTTGGTACAATTTTTTATGAGTTTATCTGTGATAGGTTTAAAATTGTATCTTGCATGACGCGATAATGTCACTATATTTACTATTTTTTTTATTCTTTAAGAAAGTAGGTCTGATGGTAGAATGAAACATCCAATTAATATTCATTAATATGAAATTAGTCATGAATGCACAGTCACATGAGATAATCTCATCTTTTGTTTACTCGACTGTATGTTTATAGGCCTAAATAGGGCCTTGTTGTAATTTTGATCAGGGCCTTTTGTTACCATATCAGGGGCTGGTTATACTCAACTGGGTGGGGAATTTGTTATACTCGATCAGGACTTTGTGACTCGACTGTACCTTGTTATACTCGATCAAGGGAATTTGTTATATATCGACCAGGGGCTTAAGTTATAATTGTAGGATCAGGGGACTGGTTATATTCGATGAGGATTCTTGTTATACCTGATGAAAGGGCTTTACATACTCGATCAGGGCTTGGTTATACTGCCGACCAGGCGACTTTGTTATGCCTCCGGATCAGGGACTTGCCTTTACCGGATCAGGATTCTCTTATGGCCCGATCAGGGCTTTATTATACTTGGATCAGGAGGATCTTTGCTATAATTTCTGATCAGGGGACTTTGTTATACTCGACCAGAGACTTTTGTTATACTGAGGAGGGGCTTTGTTATCCGGGATCAGGGACATTACTATACTCGACCAGGAACTTTGTAATACACAATCAGATATGTTATACTCGATCAGATGTGTTATACTCGATCAGGGGACTTTTGTTTATACTCTGATCAGGAGGCTTTGTTATACTCAACCATGGAACTTTGTTATAATTTCATCAGGGGACTTTATACTCGATCAGAGCCGCTTGTTTACTGGATCAGGGCCTTTTGTTATACCACATTAGGGCTTTTGTTATAATTTCGAACCAGGGAATTTGCCATACTCGATCATGAGACTTAGTTATACCGAACAGGGCCTTATTATAATTTCGAACAGGGACTTTACAGTACCATCAATAGGAAATTTGTTATACTCGACCATGGACTTTGTTACCCGGATCAGGGACTTTGTTATATTCGATCAGGGGCTTTCTTATATTCGATGAGGGACCTTGTTATACTGGCGGGTGGCTTTGCTATATCTTGATTAGTGACTTTATATACTCGATGAGGCCTTTAGACTCTGATGAGGGCAAGCTTTATACTCTGATTAGGAGGACTCGGGAAAGAGTACTTCCGATGAGGGGCCTTTGTTATGCTCTGATCATGGCTTCTTTAAGAGCAGCATCGAACCAGGGACTTCGTTATTCTCGATCGCGAGAGACTTTGTTATTCCATGAGGGCCTTTTATTATACGCGACCAGGGGGCTTTGATATTCCTCGATCAAGGAATTTGTTATCCGATGAGGGACTTTATTATACTCGACCAGACCGGTTATACACGATCATTGGACTTTGTTTACTTCCTGACCAGAGACTTTGTTATACTCGAATAAGGGCCTTGTTATACCTGACCAGGACCTTTTGTTATAATTTATATGGGGGCTTTTGTTATACTACGACCAGGGACTTTTTGTTATACCGATCATTGAGCTTGTTTGACTCGATCAGGAGACTTTTGCTATACTCGAATAGGGCCTCTGTTATACTTGGATCAGGGGCTTTGATATACCGATGACTTTGTTATACTCGATCAGGGGGCTTTGATATACTCGATTAGGGGACTTTGTTATACTCGATCAGGGACTTTGTTATACTCGATCAGTGGACTTTGCTTTACTCGATCAGGAGACTTTGTTATACTCGACCAACGGACTTTGTTATACTCGACCAGGAGACTTTGTTATACTCGATCATTGGACTTTGTTATACTCGATGATTGGGCTTTCTTATACTCGATCAGGGTATGTGTTATACTCGATAAGGGGACTTTGTTATACTCCTTCAGGGGACTTTGTTATACTCGATAATTGGGCTTTGTTATACTCGATCAGGGGATGTGTTATACTCGATCAGGGGACTTTGTTATACTCAATCAGGAGTCTTTATTATACTCAAACGGGGGCCTTTGTTACACTCGATCTGGAGACTTTGTTGTACTCGATCAGGGGACTTTGTTATACTCGACCAGGGGACTTTGTTATACTCGATCAGGGCCTTTGTTATACTCCATCAGGGGCCTTTGTCATACTCGATGAGGGGGCTTTGTTATACTCGATCATGGGACATTACTATCTCGACCAGGGGACCTTGTTATATACGATCAGGGGATATGTTATACTCGATCAGGGGATGTATTATACTCGATCAGGGGACTTTGTTATACTCGATCAGGAGACTTTGTTACACTCAACCGGGGGCCTTTGTTATACTCGATCAGGGGACTTTGTGGCACTCGATCAGGGGACTTTTTTATACTCGATCAGGCGGCTTTGTTATGCTCGATCACGGGAATTTGTTATACTCGACCAGGGGACTTTGTTATACTCGATCATTGGACTTTTTTTACTCCATCAGGAGACTTTGTTATACTCGACCAGGGGACTTTGTTATTCTCGATTAGGGGACTTTGTTATACTCGATTAGGGGGCTTTGATATCCTCGATCAGGGGACTTTGTTATACTTGACCAGGGGACTTTGTTTTACTCGATCAGGGGACTTTGTTATACTCGATCAGGAGACTTTATTATACTCAAACGGGGGCCTTTGTTTTACTCGATCAGGAGACTTTGTTGTACTCGATCAGGGGACTTTTTTATACTCGACCAGGGAACTTTGTTATACTCGATCAGGGGACTTTGTTATATTCGATCAGGGCCTTTGTTATAAAGGATCAGGGGAATTTGTTATACTCGACCAGGGGACTTTGTTATACTAGATCAGGGGACTTTGTTATACTCGATGAGGGGACTTTGTTATACCTGATGAAAGGGGTTTGTTATACTTGATCAGGGGCCTTTGCTATACTCGATCAAGGGCCTTTGTCATAATCGATCAGGGGACTTTGTTATACTTGATCAGGGGAATTTGTTATATTCGATCAGGGGACTTTGTTATACTCGATGATTGGGCTTTGTTATACTCGATGAGGTGACTTTGTTATACTCGATCAGGGGACTCTGTTATACTTGACCAGGGGACTTTGTTTTACTCGATCAGGGGACTTTGTTATACTCGATCAGGGGACTTTGTTATACTCCTTCAGGAGACTTTGTTCTACTCGAGGATTGGGCTTTGTTATACTCGTTCAGGGGATGTGTTATACTCGATCAGGGGAATTTGTTATACTCGATTAGGGGACTTTGTTATACTCGACCAGGGTCCTTTGTTATACTCGATGATTGGGCTTTGTTATACTCGATCAGGGGACTTTGTTATGCTCGACCAGGGGACTTTGCTATACTCGATCAGGGGACTTAGTTATACTCGATGATTGGGCTTTGTTATACTCGATCATCAGGGGACTTTGTTATACTCGATCAGGGTCCTTTTTTATGCTCGATTAGTGGCCTTTGTTATACTCGTTCAGGGGGCTTTGTTATATTCGATTAGGGGACTTTGTTATACTTGACCAGGGGCCTTTGTTATGGTCAACCAGGGGACTTTGTTATACTCAATCAGGGGACTTTGTTATACTTGATCAGGGGGCTTTGTTTTCCTCGACCAGAGGACTTTGTTATACTCGATCATGGGACTTTGTTATACTCGATGATTGGGCTTTGTTATACTCGATCAAGGGCCTTTTCATAATCGATTAGGGGACTTTGTTAGACTCGATGACGGGCCTTTCTTATAATCGATGAGAGGCCTTTGTAATACTCAATCATGGGCCATTGTTATAATCAAACAGGGGAATTTGTTATACTTGATCAGGGGGCTTTGTTATAATCGATGAGGGGACTTTGTTATACTCGATGAGGGGCATTTGTTATACTCGATCAGGGGACTTTGTTAAACCTGATCAGGGGGCTTTGTTATGCTCAATTAGGGGCCTTTGTTGTACTATATCAGGGGCTTTTGGTATACTCGAACCAGGGGAATTTGTTATACTCGATCATGAGACTTTGTTATACTCGATCAGGGCCTTTATTATACTCGACCAGCGGAGTTTGATATACTCGATCAGGGGACTTTCTTATACTCGGTCAGGGGGTTTTATTATACTCGATCAGGGGACTTTGTTATACTTGATCAGGGGAATTTGTTATACTCGACCAGCGGCCTTTGTTGTACTCGATCAGGGAACTTTGTTGTACTCGATCAGGGGCTTTGTTATCCTCGATCAGGGGACTTTGTTATACTCGACCAGGGGACTTTGTTTTACTCGATCAGGGGACTTTGTTATACTCGATCAGGGGGCTTTGTTATACTCGATCAGGGGACTTTGTTATACTCGATCAGGGGACATAGTTATACTCGATCAGGAGACTTTGTTATACTCGAATAGGAGTCTTTTTTATACTCGCCCAGGGGACTTTGTTATACTCGATATGGGGACTTTGTTATACTAGATCAGGGACTTTGTAATATCCGATTAGGGGGCTTTCTTATACTCGATGAGGGGCCATTGTTATACTCGATCAGGGGACTTTGTTATGCTCGACCAGGGGAATTTGTTATACTCGATCATGAGACTTAGTTATACTCGAGCAGGGCCTTTATTATACTCGAACAGGGGACTTTGTTATATTCGATCAGGGAAATTTGTTATACTCGACCATGGGACTTTGTTATACTCGATCAGGGGACTTTGTTATATTCGATCAGGGGGCTTTCTTATATTCGATGAGGGGACTTTGTTATACTCGATTAGGGGCTTTGTTATATTCGATTAGGTGACTTTGTTATACTCGATGAGGGGCTTTTGTTAGACTCGATGAGGGGCGTTTGTTATACTCGATTAGAGGACTTTGTTATACTCGATGAGGGGCCTTTGTTATGCTCGATCAAGGGCTTTTGTTATACTCGAACCAGGGGACTTCGTTATTCTCGATCATGAGACTTTGTTATACTCCATGAGGGGCCTTTATTATACTCGACCAGGGGGCTTTGATATTCTCGATCAAGGGAATTTGTTAATCTCGATGAGGGGACTTTATTATACTCGACCAGGGGACTTTGTTATACACGATCATTGGACTTTGTTTTACTCGATCAGGAGACTTTGTTATACTCGAATAGGGGCCTTTGTTATACTCGACCAGGGACCTTTGTTATACTCTATAAGGGGGCTTTGTTATACACGACCAGGGGACTTTGTTATACTGGATCATTGGAGTTTGTTTGACTCGATCAGGAGACTTTGTTATATTCGAATAGGGGCCTTTGTTATACTCGATCAGGGGGCTTTGATATACTCGATTAGGGGACTTTGTTATACTCGATCAGGGACTTTGTTATACTCGATCAGTGGACTTTGCTTTACTCGATCAGGAGACTTTGTTATACTCGACCAACGGACTTTGTTATACTCGACCAGGAGACTTTGTTATACTCGATCATTGGACTTTGTTATACTCGATGATTGGGCTTTCTTATACTCGATCAGGGGATGTGTTATACTCGATAAGGGGACTTTGTTATACTCCTTCAGGGGACTTTGTTATACTCGATAATTGGGCTTTGTTATACTCGATCAGGGATGTGTTATACTTTCGATCAGGAATTTGTTATACTCGATTAGGGGACTTTTGTTATACTCGACCAGGTCCTTTGTTATACCTGATGATTGGGCTTTGTTATACTCGATCAGGACTTGTTATACTCGACCAGGGACTTTGCTATACTCGATCAGGGGACTTTTTTATACTCGATCAGGGGCTTTGTTATACTCGATCAGGGGACTTTGTTATACTCGATCATGTAGCTACTATCTCGACCAGGGACCTTGTTATATACGAGATCAGGAGGTAATTATTCAGGGAGATGTGTTATACTCGGATCAGGGGACTTTGTTGTACTGGATCAGGAGACTTTGTTACACTCAACCGGGGCCTCAGGCCCTTGTTAAACCCCGATCAGGTGATCTTTGTTATACTCGATGAGGGACTTTATTATACCCGATGAGGGGCTTTTTATATACCTTCAGGGACTTTGTTATACCTCGATCAGGGTCTTTGTTATACTCGATTAGGGACTTTGTTATACCTCGATCAGGACTTTGTTGTACTCGATCAGGGCTTTGTTATACCCGATTAGGGACATTGTTATTCTCGATCATGGGGGCTTTGTTATACTCGATGAGGACTCATGCATCGATAAGGGACTTTTTTATACTGATTAGGACTCTTGTATACTGACCTGGGGACTTTGTTATACGCAATCATGGGGCTTTGTTATACCTGACCAGGGACTTTGTTATACCCGATCAGGAACTTTGTTATACTCGATCAGAGACTTTGCTATAACTCGACCAGGGGCTTTGATATACTCGATCAGGGACTTTGTTATACCCGATCAGACCTTTGTTATACCTGATCAGGGCCTTTGTTATACTCGATCAGGGACTTTGCTATACTCGATCAGGGGACTTTGTTATACTCGATCAGTGGACTTTGTTTCACCCGACCAGGGACTTTGTTATACTCGATCAGAGGACTTTGTTATACTCGATCAAGGGAATTTGGTGTACTTGATCAGGTGACTTGTAATACTCGTTCAGAGTACTTTTGTTATACCAATAATCGGGGACTTTGTTTTCTTACTCTCGTTCAGGGGCTTCTGTTATATTCGATCAGGGACTTTGTTATACTTTAATCAGGGACTTTGTTTTTTAATCAGGACTTTGTTTACTCGACTACCTTTATTCTGGGTATACTCGACTGTGTAATTTTATCCTCGAACAGGGCCTTTTCATACTGCTCAGGGACTAAAGGTTAGTGCCAATCAGAGTGTCTTTTGCATACCTGATCTTCCTTATACTCGACCAGGGACTCTGTTTTACTCCCATCAGACTTTATTTTACTCTATCAGGGCTTGTTACATTCGATGAGGGGACTTTCTTATACTCTATCAGGGACTTTGTTATACTCTCGTGATCAGGGGCTCTTGTTATACTTATCAACAATTTTGTTATACTCGATCAAGGGACTTTGTTATACTCATCAGGGATTTTTATAATTCGACCAGGGTCTTTGTTTTACCTCATGAGGGGGCATTGTTAATCTCTGACATCAGGCCATGGTTTACTGACCAGGGGTGTGTTTGTTATACTTTATCAGCCCTTGTTATTCTCCATTAGCCTTGTTATACCGCGATCAGACTTCTTGTTATACTCGATGAGGACTTTATTATACTGATGAGGGGCTTTATACTTTTCAGGGGATTTTGTTATACTCAATCAGGGTCTTTGTTATACTCGATTAGGGTACTTTGTTATACCGATCAAGGAATTTGTTGTACTCTCTCGATCAGGGGCTTGTTATACTCGATATGATTGTTATTCTCGATCATAGCTTGTTATACTGAGAGGGACTTGTTATACCGATAAGGACTTTTATACTGATTAGGGGACTTCATATACTGACCTGGGACTTTTGTTATACCTAAATCATGGGGTTTTTATTATATACTGACCAGGGACTTTGTTATACTCGATCAGGGAACTTGTTATACCTATCAGTGACTTTTAAGCGGTATACTCGACCAGGGGCTTTGATATACTGATCAGGGGACTTTGTTGTTCGATCAGTGGACTTTGTTTCACTCACCAGGGGATCACAAGTACTCGATCAGAGGAATTTGTTATACTCGATCAAGGGAATTTGCATACCGATCAGTGACTTGTAATACTCTCGTTCAGAGTACTTGTTATACCAATCGGGGACGGTTTCATCAGTTCAGGGGCTTTGTTATATTCGATCAGGGGACTTTGTTATATACTCGCATCAATAGGACTTAAGTTTTATCGACCAGGGACTTTGTTATACTGCACCGGTGCCTTGTTATGCTCATCAGTTGACTTTGTTATACCATCAGGGACTTTGTTATACTCATCAGGGACTTTGTTATACTCTATCAGCTTTTGTTATACTCGGAATAGACTTTGTTATAGACTTCGGATCAGAGGTCTTTGTTATACTCGATCAGGGACGGTTATACTTTGACCAGGGGACTTGTTATGTTCTCGACCAGGTGCCTTTGTTTGCTCGGACATCATGGAATTTGTTATACTCGATGAGGGAATTGTTATACCAATCAGGGACTTTTTATATTTGATCATGGGGCTTTTGTTATACCTGATCAAGGGCTTTTGTTATACTGATCAGGGGACTTCTGTTATACTGACCAGGGGACTTTTGTTATACTCGATCAGAGACTTTGCTATACTGATCAGTGGACTTTTGTTTCACTCGACCGGGCTTTGATATTCTCGATCAGGGACTTTGTTGTTCGATCAGGGACTTGTTATACTCGATCAAGCCTTTGTTAACCTCGATCAGGGGACTTTGTTATACTGATCAGGGGACTTTGTTATACTCGATCAGTGACTTGTTTCACTTTAATCAGGGACTTGTTATACTCGATCAGAGTGACTTTTGTTATACTCTCGATCGGGTTGTGGAATTTGGTATACTCGATCAGGTGCGACTTTGTAATACTCGTTCAGAGTACTTGCAAGTTATACTCAATCGGGACTTTGTTTACTCGTTCAGGGGCTTTGTTACAGTTCGATCAGGTACTTTTGTTATACTCGATCAGAGGACTTGGTATACTGACTGAAAGTGACTTTCTTTATACTGTTCAGGGAATTTGTTATACCTGACTGCTGTGGGGCTATACTCAAAGTCACGCCTCTTTGTTGCTCGATGAGGGCTTTGTTATATCCGATCATGAGATTTTGTTATACTCGGCCCAGGGACTTTGTTATACTCACCAGGACGTTGTTATACTCGACCAGTAAATCTTTGTCATGCTCGTGAGGGACTTTTGTTATACTCCATCAGACTACTTTTGTTATATCATCATCTCCCAACAGTAGACTTTTGTTATGCCTCGAACAGGGCCTTTTTCTATACTCGCCAGGGACTTTTGTTGTGCTCAATCAGAGGTCTTTGCATACCATCAGCCTTTCTTATACTTCACCAGGGAATTTTGTTTTACCGATCAGACCTTTATTATACTGATCAGGGGCTTTGTTACATTCGATGAGGGACTTTCTTATACTGATCAGGACTTGTTATACTGATCAGGCCTTCGTTATACTCGATCAGCGATCTTTGTTATACTCGCATCAGGGACTTTTGTTATACTCGATCAGGGACTTATAATTGACCAGGGGTCTTTTGTTTTACTCGATGAGGGGGCATTGTTAAACTCGATCAGGCTGTATTGTTTACTCGACCAATAGGTGTGTTTGTTATACCTTGATCAGGCCCCTTGTTATTCTCCATTAGGCTCCTTGTTATACTCGATCAGGGGACTTTGTTATACCTTGATGAGGGGACTTTATTATACCTCGATGAGGCTTTGTTATACTCTTCAGGGACTTTGTTATACCGATCAGGGTCTTTTGTTATACTCGATTAGGGGGACTTTGTTATACCTGTATCAGACTTTGTTGTACTGATCAGTTTTGTTATACTGACAGGGACATTGTTATTCTCGATCATGGGGCTTTGTATATACTCGATGAGGACTTTTGTTTTACTCACATAAGGACTTTTTATACTGATTAGGGACTTTGTATACTGACCTGGGACCTTGTTATAATGATCATGGGGCTTTTGTTATAATTCTAATTAGGGACTTTGTTATACCTATCAGGAACTTTGTTATACTCGATCAGAGATTCTTGCTATACTCGACCAGGCTTGATATACTGATCAGGACTTTGTTATACTCATCATGACTTTGTTTCACCGACCAGGGGACTTTGTTATACTCCGATCAGAATTTGTTATACTCTCTATCAAGAGAATTTGGTATACTCATCAGTGACTTTGTAATACTCGTTCAGTATACTTTGTTATACTCAATTGGGGATTTACTGTTCAGGGGCTTTGTATATATTCTATCAGGGACTTTGTTATACTGACCAGGGGACTTTGTTTTACTCGACCAGGGATTCTTATATATCGACCCGGGTGCCTTTGTTATGCTCGATCAGTTGACTTTACATATACTCGATCAGGGGACTTTTGTTATACTCGCATCAGGGACTTTTGTTATACTCCGATCAACAGGGGCTTTTTGTTACCGATCAGACTTTGTTATACCGATCAGAGGTCTTTGTTACTCGATCAGGATTTTGTTATACGATCAGGACTTATGTTCGACCAGGGTGCCTTTGTTTTGCCTCGATCATGGAATTTGTTATACCGATGAGGGAATTTGTTATACTCAATCAGGGACTTTTTATATTTGATCATGGGGCTTTGTTATACTCGATCAAGGGGCTTTGTTATACTGATCAGGGACTTCGTTATACCGACCAGGGGACTTTGTTATACTGACAGAGACTTTGCTATACCGATCAGTGACTTTGTTTCACTCTAATTGTGGGCTTGGATATACCGACATCAGGGACTTTGTTATACTCTCGATCAGGGACTTTGTTATACCTGATCAGCCTTTGTTATCCCCGATCAGGACTTGTTATACTCTGATCAGGGGATCTTGTTATACTCGATCAGTGACTTTGTTTCACTCTAATTAGGACTTGTTTATACTCGATCAGAGGACTTTATATAATTTAGATCAAGGGAATTTGGTATACCGATCAGGTGACTTTGTAATACTCGTTCACAGAGTACTTTGTTATACCAATCGGGACTTTGTTTTACTGGTTCAGGGCTTTGTTATATTCGATCGTGGTACTTTGTTATACTCGATCAGAGGACTTTGGTATACTCGGAACAGGTGACTTTCTTATACTCGCTCAGGAATTTTGTTATACTCGATCATGGGTTTGCTATACTCAAAAGTCACGCCTTGTTATACTCGATGAGGGGCTTTGTTATACTCGATCATGACTTTGTTATACCGTCCAGGGGACTTTGTTATACTCGACCAGGGGACGTTGTTATACTCGACCAGGACCTTTGTCATGCCGATGAGGGACTTTTGTGGTTATACCCATCAGACTACTCTTTGTTATACTCAATCAGGGGACTCTTTGTTATGCCTTTAGAACAGGGGCCTTTTTCTTTACTCGCTCAGGACTTTGGTTATGCTCAATCAGAGGTCTTTGTATACTCGATCAGTCTTTCTTATACTCGACCAGGGACTTTGTTTTACTCGATCAGGGGACTTTATTATACTCTCGATCAGGGGCTTTGTTGGCATTCGATGAGGGACTTTCTTATACTGACGAAATGGATCTCCTGTTATATCGATCAGGACTTTGTTATACCTTCGATCAGTATTCTTTTTATAATTGACCAGGGTCTTGTTTTACCGATGAGGGGGCATTGTTAAACTCGATCAGGGCCGTTTGTTACCTGACCAGGGGTGTGTGTGTTTGTTATAATGATCAGGCCCTTTTGTTATTCTCCACAGTCTTGTTATACTCGATCAGGGACTATACCGATGAGGACTTTATTATACTCGATGAGGGCTTTTACATACTCTTCAGGACTTTGTTATACTCGACATCAGGGTCTTTTGTTATACTGATTAATAGGGGACTTTTGTTATACTCGATCAGGGGACTTTTGTTGTACCTCAGATCAGGGTTTTGTTATACTGCATTAGGGACATTGTTATTTCGGATCATGGGGCTTTTGCTATACTCGATGAGGACTTTTGTTTTTACCCTATATGACTTTTTATACTCCATTAGGACTTGTATACTGACCTGGGACCTTGTTATACGCGATCATGGGGGCTTTGTTACATAATTTAATCAGGACTTTGTTATACTCGATCAGAACTTGTTATACTCCGATCAGAGACTTTGCCATACTGACCAGGGGCTTTGATATACTCGATCAGGACTTTGTTATACTCTCGATCAGTGCGGACTTTTGTTTCACTGACCAGGGGACTCTTTGTTATACCTCGATCAGAGAGCACCCTGTTATACTCGATCAAGAGAATTTGGTATGTACTCGATCAGGTGACTTCCTTTGTAATACTCGCTCAGTATACTTTGTTATACTCAATCGTAGACTTTGTTTTACTCGCTCAGGGCTTTGCTATATCCGGACTTCCAAGGGACTTGTTATACCGAATCAGGGACTTTGTTTTACCGACCAGGACTTTGTTATACTGACCAAGTGCCTTGTTATGCTCGATCAAAGACTTGTTATACTGATCAGGGACTTCGTTATACCATCAGGACCTTGTTATACCTTTATCAGGGCTTTTGTTATACTGATCAGGGACTTTGTTATACCTGATCAGAGTAGTCTTGTTATACTCGATCAGGGATTTTGTTATTCTCGACCAGGAATTTTGGTTATGTTCTAATCAGGTGCCTTTGTTATGCTCGATCATGGAATTTGTTATACTCGATGAGGGGAATTTTGTTATACTGAATCAGGGACTTTTATATTTGATCATGGGGCTTTGTTATACTCGATCAAGGGAATTTGGTATACTGATCAGGTGACTTTGTAATACTCGTTCAGAGTACTTCTTTTGTTATACCTTAACGGGGACTTTATTTTCACTGCTCAGGGGCTTTGTTATATTCGTTCAGGTACTTTGTTATATCCTATCAGAGGACTTTGGTATACTCTCATCAGGTGACTTTCTTACCGCTCAGGGAATTTGTTATACTCGATCATGGAGTTTCTGTTATACTCAAAGTCACGCCTTCTTTGTTATACCTACGAGGGGCTTTGGTTATAATTTATCATGACTTTTTGTTATACTCGTCCAGGGACCTTTGTTATACTCGACCAGGGGACGTGCTGTTATACTCTCACCAGGACCTTGTCGCTCGATGAGGACTTTGTTTTACTCGATCATCGGACTTTGGTATACTAGACCATGGGACTTTGTTATGCTCGAACAGGGGCCTTTTTCATACTCGCTCAGGGGACTTTGTTATGCTCAATCAGAGGTCTTTGTATACTCGATCAGGGGCCTTTCTTATACTCGACCAGGGGACTTTGCTTTACTCGATCAGGGGACTTTATTATACTCGATCAGGGGGCTTTGTTACATTCGATGAGGAGACTTTCTTATACTAGATCAGGGGACTTTGTTATACTCGATCAGGGGCCTTTGTTATACTCATTCAGCGGACTTTGTTATACTCGATCAGGGGACTTTGTTATATTCGATCAGGGGACTTTTTATAATTGACCAGGGGTCTTTGTTTTACTCGATGAGGGGGGGCATTGTTAAACTCGATCAGGGCCGTTTGTTTACTCGAGCAGGGGTGTGTTTGTTATACTCGATCAGGGCCCTTTGTTATTCTCCATTAGGGGTCTTTGTTATACTCGATCAGGGAACTTTGTTATACTCGATGAGGGGACTTTATTATACTCGATGAGGGGGCTGTGTTATACTCTTCAGGGGACTTTGTTTTTCTCGATCAGGGGTCTTTGTTATACTCGATTAGGGGACTTTGTTATACTCGATCAGGGGACTTTGTTGTACTCGATCAGGGGCTTTGTTCTACTCGATTAGGGGACATTGTTATTCTCGATCATGGGGCTTTGTTATACTCGATGAGGGACTTTGTTATACTCGATAAGGGGACTTTTTTATACTCGATTAGGGGACTTTGTATACTCGACCTGGGGACTTTGTTATACGCGATCATGGGGCTTTGTTATACTCGACCAGGGGACTTTGTTATACTCGATCAGGGAACTTTGTTATACTCGATCAGGAGAGTTTGCTATACTCGACCAGGGGGCTTTGATATACTCGATCAGGGGACTTTGTTATACTCGATCAGTGGACTTTGTTTCACTCAACCAGGGGACTTTGTTATACTCGATCAGAGGAATTTGTTATACTCGACCAATGGAATTTGGTATACTCGATCAGGTGACTTTGTAATACTCGTTCAGAGTTCTTTGTTATACTCAATCGGGGGACTTTGTTTTACTCGTTCAGGGGGCTTTGTTATATTCGATCAGGGGACTTTGTTATACTCGACCAGGGGACTTTGTTTTACTCGACCAGGGGACTTTGTTATACTCGACCCGGGTGCCTTTGTTATGCTCGATCAGTTGACTTTGTTATACTCGATCAGGGGACTTTGTTATACTCGATCAGGGGACTTTGTTATACTCGATCAGTGGGCTTTTGTTATACTCGATCAGGGGACTTTGTTATACTCGATCAGAGGTCTTTGTTATACTCGATCAGGGGATTTTGTTATTCTCGACCAGGGGACTTTGTTATGTTCGACCAGGGTGCCTTTGTTATGCTCGATCATGGGAATTTGTTATACTCGATGAGGGGAATTTGTTATACTGAATCAGGGGACTTTTTATATTTGATCATGGGGCTTTGTTATACTCGATCAAGGGGGCTTTGTTATACTCGATCAGGGGACTTCGTTATACTCGACCAGGGGACTTTGTTATACTCGATCAGGAGACTTTGCTATACTCGACCAGGGGGCTTTGATATACTCGATCAGGGGACTTTGTTATACTCGATCAGGGGACTTTGTTATACTCGATCAGGGGCCTTTGTTATCCTCGATCAGGGGACTTTGTTATACTCGATCAGGGGACTTTGTTATACTCGATCAGTGGACTTTGTTTCACTCGACCAGGGGACTTTGTTATACTCGATCAGAGGACTTTGTTATACTCGATCAAGGGAATTTGGTATACTCGATCAGGTGACTTTGTAATACTCGTTCAGAGTACTTTGTTATACTCAATCGGGGGACTTTGTTTTACTCGTTCAGGGGCCTTTGTTATATTCGATCAGGGTACTTTGTTATACTCGATCAGAGGACTTTGGTATACTCGATCAGGTGACTTTCTTATACTCGTTCAGGGGAATTTGTTATACTCGATCATGGGGCTCTGTTATACTCAAAGTCACGCCTTTGTTATACTCGATGAGAGGGCTTTGTTATACTCGATCATGGGACTTTGTTATACTCGTCCAGGGGACTTTGTTATACTCGACCAGGGGATGTTGTTATACTCGACGAGGGACCTTTGTTATGCTCGATGAGGGGACTTTGTTATACTCGATCAGACTACTTTGTTATACTCAATCAGGGGACTTTGTTTTACTCGATCAGGGGGCTTTGTTATACTCGATCAGGGGACTTTGTTTTACTCGACCAGGGACTTTGTTTTACTCGATCATCGGACTTTGGTATACTCGACCAGGGGACTTTGTTATGCTCGAACAGGGGCCTTTTTCATACTCGCTCAGGGGACTTTGTTATGCTCAATCAGAGGTCTTTATTATACTCGATCAGGGGCTTTGTTATACCGATGAGGACTTTGTTATACCTGACTAGGGACTTTGTTATACCCGGATCAGGGGCCTTTGTTATACTGGATCAGCGGACTTTGTTATACTCGACTAGACTTTGTTATACTGCTGTCCAGGGACTTGTTATACCTCGACCAGGACGTTGTTATCGACCATAGGACCTTTGTCATGCCTCGATGAGGGACTTTGTTATACCCATCAGACTAATGGTTATACTCAATCAGGACTTTGTTATGCTCGAACAGGCCTTTTTCATACTCGTCAGGGACTTTGTTATGCTCAATCAGAGGTCTTTGTATACTCTGATCAGGGCCTTTCTTATACTCGACCAGGGACTTTTGCTTTACTCGATCAGGGACTTTATTATACTCGATCAGGGGCTTTGCCATTCATGAGGGACTTTCTTATACTGATCAGGACTTCATATACTCTGATCAGGGCCTTTGTTATACTCGATCAGCGGACTTTGTTATAATGATCAGGGACTTCTGTTATACCGATCAGACTTTTTATAATTGACCAGGGTCTTTGTTTTACCGTATGAGCGGGGCATTGTTAACCTGATCAGGCCGTTTGTTTACTCGACCAGGTGTGTTTGTATATACTCGATCAGCTCCTTTGTTATTTCCATTAGGGTCTTTGTTATACTCGATCAGGTCTTTGTTATACTGATTAGGGGACTTTGTTATACCATCAGGACTTTTGTTGTAAATTTAATTGTGGGCTTTGTTCTTACTCGATTAGGGACATTGTTATTCTCGATCATGGGCCTTTGTTATACTCGATGAGGGACTTGTTATACTCTCGATAGACTTTTTATACTGATTAGGGGACTTTGTATACCGACCTGGGACTTTGTTATACGCTGATCATGGGGCTTTGTTATACTCGACCAGGGGACTTTGTTATACTCGATCAGGGAACTTAAGCTTATACTCGATCGTGAGACTTGCTATACTTAATCAGGGCTTTGATATACTGATCAGGGGACTTTGTTATAACACTCGATCAGACTTGTTATACTCGATCATCGCCTTTTGTTATACCTCGATCAGACTTTGTTATACTGATAGGGGACTTTTGTTATATCGATCAGTGGACTTTTGTTTCACTGACCAGGACTTTGTTATACCGATCAGAGGACTTTGTTATACTGATCAAGGGAATTTGGTATATACTTGATCAGGACTTTGTAATACCTGTTCAGAGTACTTGTTATAGTATCAATCGGGGATTTGTTTTACCTGTTCAGGGGCTTTTGTTATATTCGATCAGGGGACTTTGTTATAATTAGACCAGGACGTTGTTATACTCTAATTCAGGACCCTTTGTTATGCTCTATGAGGGACTTTTGTTATACCGACCAGACTACTTTGTTATACTCAATCAGGACTTTGTTTCACTCGATCATAAGGCTTTGTTATACCTCGATCATGGACTTTGTTTTACCTCTCGACCAGGACTTTTGTTTTACCTGATCATCGACTCTTGGGTATACCTAGACCAGGGGACTTTGTAATGCTCGAACAGGGCCTTTTTCATACTGCTCACAGGGACCTTTGTTATGCTCAATCAGAGTGTCTTTTGTATACCGATCAGGCCTTTCTATACTTATCAGGGGACTTGCTTTACCGATCAGGGACTTTATTATACCTGACTTCATTTTGCCATATCTGAGAGGGACTTCTATACTGATCAGGACTTTGGTTATACTCCATCAGGCCTTTGTTATACTCTGATCTAGCTGACTTTGTTATACTCGATCAGGGACTTTGTTATACTCGACAGGGGACTTTTATAATTGACCAGGGTCTTTGTTTTACTCGATGAGGGGGGCATTGTTAAACCCGATCAGGGCCGTTTGTTTACCTCTAATTTGTGTGTGTTTGTTATACTCGATCAGGCCCTTTGTTATTCTCCATTAGGGCCTTGTTATACTCTATCAGGGGTCTTTGTTATACTCGATTAGGGACTTTGTTATACTCGATCAGAGACTTTGTTGTAATGATCAGGCTTTATGTTCTACCGATTAGGGACATTGCTATTCTCGAGGGCTTTGTTATACTCGATGAGGGACTTTGTTATACTCGATAAGGACTTTTTTATACTATTAGGGACTTTGTATACTCGACCTGGGACTTTGTTATATCACGCATCATGGGGGTTTTGTTATACCTCGACCAGGGACTTTGTTATACTCCTCATCAGGAACTTTGTTATACTCTATCAGGAGACTTGCTATACTCGAATAGGGCTTTGATATACTGA
>NW_024714924.1:0-2714 GCF_018991925.1 Homarus americanus
TGTAAGGCTGCCTCACTCCTTAAGTGTTGTAAAGCTGCCTCACTCCTCAAGTGATGTGAGGCTGTCTCACTCCTCAAGTGTTGCTAGGCTGTTTCACTCCTCAAGTGTTGTGAGGCTGCCTCACTCCACAAATGTTGTGAAGCTGCCTCACTCCTCAAGTATTGTGAGGCTGCCTCACTCCTCAAGTGTTGTGAGGCTGTCTCACTCCTCAATTATCGTGAGGCTGTCTCACCCCTCAAGTATTGTGAGGCTGCCTCACTCCTCAAGTATTGTAAGACTGCCTCACTCCTTAAGTATTGTAAGGCTGCCTCACTCCTCAAGTTTTGTGAGGCTGTCTCACTCCTCACGTGCTGTGAGGCTGTCTAACTCCTCATGTATTGTGAGGCTGCCTCACTCCTTAAGTATTGTAACGGCTGCCTCACTCCTCAAGTGTTGTAAGGCTGCCTCACTCCTCAAGTGTTCTGAGGCTGTTTCACTCCTCAAGTGCTATTAGGCTGCCTCACTCCTGAAATGTTGTGAGGCTGCCTCACTCCTCATGTGTTGTAAGGCTGCCTCTCTCAATTGTTGTGAGGCTGCCTCACTCCTCAAGTGTTGTGAGGCTGCCTCACTCCTCAAGTGGTGTGAGGCTGCCTCATTCCTCAAATGTGGTGAGGCTGCTTCACTCCTCAAGTATTGTATGGCTGCCTCACTTTTCAAGTATTGTGAGGCTGCCTCACTCTTCAAGTGTTGTGAGGCTGCCTCACTCCTCAAGTATGGCGAGTCTGCCTCACTCCTCAAGTATTGTGAGGCTGCCTCACTCCTCAGGTGTTGTGAGGCTGTCTCACTCCTCAAGTATCGTGAGGCAGTCTCACACCTCAAGTATTGTAAGACTGCCTCACTCCTTAAGTATTGTAAGGCTGCCTCACTCCTCAAGTGTTGTGAGGCTGTCTCACTCCTCAGGTGCTGTGAGGCTGTCTCACTCCTCAAGTATTGTGAGGCTTCCTCACTCCTTAAGTATTGTAAGGGCTGTCTCACTCCTCAAGTGTAGTGAGGCTGTTTCACTCTTCAAGTGTTATAAGGCTACCTCACTCCTCAAATGTTGTGAGGCTGCCTCATTCCTTAAATGTTGTGAGGCTGCCTCACTCCTCAAGTGTTGTAAGGCCGTCTCACTCCTCATGTGTTGTAAGGCTGCCTCTCTCAATTGTTGTTAGGCTGCCTCACTCGTCAAGTGTTGTGAGGCTGCCTCACTCTTCAAGTGTTGTGAGGCTGCCTCACTCCTCAAGTGGTGTGAGGCTGCCTCACTCCTCAAGTATTGTATGGCTGCCTCACTCCTCTACTATTGCAAAGCAGCCTCACTCCTCAAGTATTGTGATGCTGCCTCACTCCTCAAGTATTGTGAGGTTGCTTCACTCCAAATATTATAAGACAGCCTCACTCCTTAAGTATTGTGAGGCTGCCTCGCTCTTCAAGTATTCTGAGGCTGTCGCACTCCTGAAGTGTTGTGAGGCTGACTCACTCTTCAAATGTTGTGAGGCTGCCTCACTCCTCAAGTGTTGTAAGGCTGCCTCACTCCTCAAGTGTTGTAAGGCTGCCTCACTCAAGAGTTGTGAGGCTGCCTCACTCCTCAAGTGTTGTGAGGCTGCCTCACTCCTCAAGTGTTGTGAGGCTGCCTCACTTATCAAGTGTTGTGAGGCTGTCTCACTCCTCAAGTGTTGTGAGGCTGTTTCACTCCTCAAGTGTTGTGAGTCTGCCTCACTCCACAAATGTTGTGAAGCTGCCTCACTCCTCAAGTGATTGTGAGGCTGCCTCACTCTTCAAGTATTGTGTGGCTGCCTCACTCCTCAAGTGTTACAAGGCTGCCTCACTCCTCAAATGGTGTGTGGCTGCCTCACTCCTCAAGTATTGTGAGGCTGCCTCACTCCTCAGGTGTTGTGAGGCTGTCTCACTCCTCAATTATCGTGAAGCTGTCTCACCCCTCAAGTATTGTAAGACTGCCTCACTCCTTAAGTATTGTAAGACTGCCTCACTCCTCAAGTGTTGTGAGGCTGTCTCACTCCTCAAGTGTTGTAAGGCTGCCTCACTCCTCATGTGTTGTAAGGCTGCCTCTCTCAATTGTTGTGAGGCTGCCTCACTCCTCAAGTGTTGTGAGGCTGCCTCACTCCTCAAGTGTTGTGAGGCTGCCTCACTCCTCAAGTATTGTATGGCTGCCTCTCTCAATTGTTGTGAGGCTGCCTCACTCCTCAAGTTTTGTGAGGCTGCCTTTCGTAAAATGTTGTGAGGCTGCCTCACTCCTCAAGTGTTGTAAGGCTGCCTCACTCCTCATGTGTTGTAAGGCTGCCTCACTCCTCATGTGTTGTAAGGCTGCCTCTCTCAATTGTTGTGAGGCTGCCTCACTCCTCAAGTGTTGTGAGGCTGCCTCACTCGTAAAATGTTGTGATGCTGTTTCACTCTTCAAGTGTTATGAGGCTGCCTCACTCCTGAAATGTTGTGAGGCTGCCAAACTCGTAAAATGTTGTGAGGCTGCCTCACTCCTCAAGTGTGGTAAGGCTGCCTCACTCCTCATGTGTTGTGAGGCTGCCTCACTCTTCAAGTATTGTATGGCTGCCTCTCTCAATTGTTGTGAGGCTGCCTCACTCCTCAAGTTGTGAGGCTGCCTCACTCGTAAAATGTTGTGAGGCTGCCTCACTCCTCAAGTGTTGTAAGGCTGCCTCACTCCTCATGTGTTGTAAGGCTGC